>NW_017670836.1:13948-135556 GCF_001879085.1 Nicotiana attenuata | reverse complement strand
TGTGTGTGTATATATATATATAGGAGTAGTTATTATACTAAAGGGGCTATTTATTAATAATTCATGTGTCAATTTAACAATATTAAGTAATGGATAATATAATCAGATAACCAAGGAACAAACATATATATATATATATATATATATATATATATATATATATATATTAATTGGTTACTTTATTAGAATAAATAAATATAGATATCTTATAATTAAACATAATTAAAAAAAAAGAAAAATAAATATATAAAATAATAACTACCCATTCAAATTGGGTGAGAGTAGTTTCACGTTGGAAGTTTATAAATTATACTTTAAAATAAAATAAGCAAAAAAAATTAGCTATAAAAAAACGAAAGAAAGGGAAGAAAAACTACCCATTCAAATTGGGATGTAGTTTCAAGTTGGAGTTTTAAAATTATTTTAAAATAAATAAAACGAAACTAAAGACATAAAAAAACTTTCAGAGAAAAATATTTAATAAAGTAATATGCTAATAAAACTTTCTATTAACAATGTAATAATATTATATATTAGATGATATAATAAATAAAAATACATAACAAAAAAAGTTATTCAATGCGCTCCCTGTATAAGTCCCGTTAGTTTAACAGAGATTTGCTCATTAAAATTTAGATAATATTATTAAGAACAATAGAATAAAATTTAAAATAAAAATATATTTCAACAGTAATAAATTATAAATCTTCTCATATATGACAGAAAGAAAGCGAATATTAAATATTGGTTAATATAATAAAAATTATATGGAACAAAAAAGTTATTCACTAACTATATAAGTACCTTTGATTTAATAGAGATTTCATTATTGGGTATATCGTATTGACAAGTAAGATGACAATTGAATTTTATTAAAGCAATACAATCTAATAGGATCAAACAAGCCCTATCATAATTTAATTTAATTAATATTTTTTAATACTGACCGCGCATCGCACCGGTACAACTACTAGTACATATAAAGAGGTAGATGCACTATTGATTTTGCCGGGAATATGGTGGGGGATAGGTAGAAAGCAACTGAAGGAAGTACCTCAATATAAAAATTCAAATTTACGTAGCTAAATATAGAAATGTATACATTTTTTTAGTAAAAAGAAAAACCAATTATGATAAATGCTTAATTCTTCCTTCAAGAAAAAGTAACAATCAAACATGATCGAGAAAAAACAGGACAAAATCGTAACGATAATATCCTAACATAAATAGATTTCTATTGGAGGAAGAAGACGATCTTATCTATTCTGCACTTATATAAAGTTTGGTCAAAATTAATCTGATCTTTAGAAAACATTCTCTGCGTAAGTTTCTTCATTGTACCATTGCCATGGGGTTGTGTGTTAGCAAAAAGTCTTCCACCGAAAAAAAGGAGGTCAACATAAAGAAAGGCCAGAAAAAGTATGTTATTCAACAAGAAAAGATACTAGCCGCTCATGGAATGGCACAGGCAATGATACTACTGGAACTATGTTTACTGTAGGAACTCTAGGTAGTACTTGCGGTGGCGGCGGTTGCGGTGGTCATCACGGAGGCGGTGGTGGCTGCGGTGGCGGTTGCGGAGGCGGTGGCGGCTGCGGAGGCGGTGGTTGTGGAGGATGCTAGGATCAACTTAATTAGGGCTAATTTCTCTTGTAAATATTCATTATGAAGACGTTGAGTCTAGGAAATAAGCAGTATATATGAACTGAGATAGCACTATAGTATTTTTCATTATAGTGCAAATCAGGATCATGTCATGCCTAAGATTTTTTTTTCCTTAAGGCATGGCTCTAATATGTGTTCCTTTTCATCTGTAGAGTTCTAAAAAATCCTTGTGGCATTGAAGATCTGCGGTATTGTTAATAGTTGTATAAATTAAAATACTTTCTTCTCCTTTTTTTTTAAGTGACGTTTTCATTTGCTTGGTTATCTAAATCATCTACACTTTCAACTTTGTCGCTGTTTTATCCTCTCTAAGTAAAATTTTCATGTAACCAGTGTTTGATCAAAAAAATATAAATTTTGATTCAATTAATTAAATTTATTTAAATGAGAGTTAATTTTAGCTAACAATAATATTCTAAAGATGGAGTTCTCAAAAGTGTAACAAACATTATTGTGTAGGTATACTTAGATAACGGCTGCAGCATACAATCAATATTTCAGAAATCAAAGGCAATAATATAGCATTTAATATCAATAAATAGCAACAAATGACATTCAAGTAAATAGAATGAATGGGTCACCCAAAAAAGAATAGAATCAGTGGATGTTCTTTCAAATGATGATAAGCGTTGGACAATCCTTTGAATATATGAGTTATTCTCGGATCTAGTTGAAATGTGTAGACAAAAATCTTAATGAAAAGGTGATGTTTATATGCTTGCAATGAAATCCGGTTTTCTCTCTCAAGTCAAAGTGTATTTTTACCATTGAATATCACATTTCCCTTATCATTATGTTTTTTTTTCCTTTTATAATTTTTTTCCTTTTATAAGGAACATATTCCTAGAAATCCTAATAGTACAAGTGCAGAGAATATCCACTAGATTATTCTCGTCCTATCTTAAAACTAGCCGTTACCTCTGTCAAAGGTGCTCAACCTTGGCCTCGACTTCAGTCTTGCTGACTCTTCAACCACGGCCTTTGCTGATAATTAGATTACTTCGACACGTGATGTCCTAGGAATATTTTACTGACACAATTTCTACTAAAGATGGATTTTGACCCATACAAGTAGCTATCTCCTTGCACGCAAAAAATATATTGGACAAAAAAGATGGAGTATTGTATTGCTTACGCAAAAGAAAGTAAACAAGAATGGTTGCCTTATGTTCAAGTAAACCAGTGTTTAAATATCTGAAAGGAGAGAAACCATACGTTTTAAATCATATGGTTGCCTTATATTCAAGTAAACTAAGTATAAAGAGGTAAATTCTATATTGATTCTCCCGGAATATGGTGGCATGTGTGGAAAATGAGTTGGAGGAGGGTAAAAAGATGAAAAAAGAAAAAAAAGATATACTGAAATTATAATGGTGGATTATAGGAAAAACAAACAATTTAAACTTATTTATTTAAGCTTGGTCAACAATGGTAGATTATAATAAAAATTTAATTTTTACTGTCCAAATAAATTTGATTTGTTAAACTAATATTTTAGTCACAATTATTAATTCGATGATTGGGTTAGAAGCTTGATTTTTTTTTTTTTTAATAAAAAAAACTGAAAAGGGATTTTGAGAACCTATTTGGAACTGAACTTGAATCTTGGCCTATACTTTTGGGCTACAGCTTTCCAAAATTGTATATAAGCTATTTAGGTGTAAAATGAGTTGTACTTATGTGCATTATATACTACACAAAAAGTAATGAAAGGCTTTTCTCGTTTTGTTGGGAAAATAATAATTTGTACAGTATGTAAAGCTATGAAGCGGTCGAATCAACTATTTTGCAGAGTAATAAATTAAGAAATACTTCTATATTAAGGGACAGTGCCACATAAATACAAAGAGGTAAATCCAACATTAATCCTTCCGGCGATGTGGTGAGACGAGTGAAGGAGGAGCTGGAGCCTGGAGGAGGGTGCAAAGATGAAGAGAAAAACAATATACATTCACAAAAGTAATGAAAGTCCCCTTTTGGCTCATAGCATACAAATATTTACATTATCATATCTCTTATAAGATAATTAGAAAAAAATCTTTCAAAAAATTATTTATTGTTATGAAATACTTGATTATGGTGGATGTCCATAACTCCTAAGGGAGTAACACCCACTACTCTTCTTCATTAACCTCCCACTACTTCTTACCATTATGGATGTAACTCCCACACCTCCATGATCTTCCCCCATGTTCTCAATAGTCAATACCATGTTTATGGAGTCCCTTTGTATTACCTATATCATCCTATAAATAGAGGGTTTGGGCATCACATTGTACACACTTGAATACATAGAAGAAATAAGATTCTCTCCTCTCTTTCTCTCTATATCTCTGGTCTATTTTCTTGTTTTATGTTATTACTTTGAGCTTAGTTTCTTAACACGTTATCAGCACGATGCATCCTCCTTATGTTATGATGCATGATGAAGTGTGATATGGCACTTGAAAGGAGGGCATCCCTCGTAACGATTCACAAAAGGTTTAGTTCCAACAAGAAGACGGTATCCAAGGTGGGTATTAAGATTATGTATGATGAAATCCTGCAGATAGCACCTTGTTCAGTTATAGTAATTAAAATTTTCTTATCTAACTATTTTTTTTTTCCATATAATATATATGAGGTAAGTTTCCTTCACTTCATTTTTAACGCATAACTAGTATATGCTAATGGTCCAAGAATATTTAGACCGATTTAGAACTGTTATCATTATTCAATTATACTATTTTTTGTTGCACTACAAATTAAAGATGATACTTTGCAATAAAAGGTAATTGCTACGACGGTAATTAAGTAAGATTTCTTCCTCTAACTTCTTTAACTTATATATTACCGTAATCCTACCACCTCTATATGCATGCACAACTTCGAATCCAGATAATTGTTAGTTTATAAAAACTAATATTTATATTTCATAGTTGTGGCAAAACTAATTTATGTATTATTATAATATTTTTGTTATGTTAAATTTGAAAAAAATTGAGTATGTGATACTTGATTTGTTTTTCACCATCCCGATGAGGCTTGAATGATAATTTATAAAACAATATGTAATCACAAAGTGGTATATTTTTAAATGCTCGAGGGTGAATACCAGTAAACTTTTAAAACAGGGTAAGACGGTGGGTTCAAGTCCCAACACACCATAAGGGTAAGACATTGGGTTCAAGTCCTGATGCACTATGATGATAAGAGTTGGATTTGAGTCCCAACTAATTATAGTCTAACATGCCTTTATATGGGTAAGGCATTGGGTTTGAGTTCCAATGCATCATATTGATGATCTAATGATGACTAATGAAAATAATCTTTCATGACTGTATGAATGTACGAGGGCATGGCAAGCGACGAAATAATATAGTCATCATTATGGTAAATGTAAAAAAGAGAACAATAAGGGTTCTCAAAATAATCCTTCAAAGGTGAAGGAATTGTCTATCAATATAGTCTGTAAGTATGAGGCACGCTCAGACGATTATAGTCCATTTTTGAAAGAATGCGACTTGTGACAAGCATTGCAAATGCAGACACATTCCTGAAAGTGAATGTGAAAATATACATGTGATATAAATTATGCATAAGAATGTGCTTATGCATGGTTGTATAAATACCACAACTCACCTCTAAGGGAGGTCTGGGAGAAATAAAGATAATCAATATTACAATGTGGTTACATGAATATGTCATTGGTCGCGTACATGTGGTACGCCAAAAATATATTGCCATGCTTTATAAAAATTTGTTAAAGGCAAACTAAAGCAAGAAAAGATTTTGCTTATGATGATTTTGACCATGACAATTATTATGATAAGATAATTTTTTCTGTGGAGGAAAAAATTCGCCACTTGGATGGTGTTATAAAAGATCTTGTAGTGCAAAATTATTGAGAGCTCCAAAAGAGCGAATTTGTTACTACCGAATAAATAAAATTATTCATGGAATTGGTGGTAGTAAGTCTGAAAAGATACTTTTTGAGTTTCAAATGTATTAGCCAAAGTGGTTGGCATATTGAGACTATAAATGAAAGGAAGATCGATTATCTTCATATTACTATAACATACCAGGTAAATATGAAGGTTACCCGATTTTTCTTCTATTTGTACTACAGATGTATAAGTATGATATGAAATCACATGCCATAGTAAATTAAATGTTTACTGAAATAAATATCAGTTGGCATGACCGGTTGGCCATCCCGGTTTATTGATGCGAAAATCAATTGAGAATTCACATTGACATATATTGAAGAAATATAAGATTCTTCAAGAATTCTCTTGTGCTGCTTATTCTCATGATATACCAGTTAAGGTTGGGACTGAATCCCTTGATTTCTGGAATGAATAGAAGGTGATATATATATAGGCCCAGTCACCTGCCATGTGGACCGTTTACTAGATGCATCTATTGTATGGTCACATGCGCGTTTGTTATCAACTTGCAATTTGGTTTTTGCAAGGTTGTTTGCTCAAATTATTCGAGCACAATTCCGGAATATAAATTATGATAATTTATCTTGATAATGCTGGTTTAAATCCAAGTTGGTTTAGCAGAAATTGTATGCCTCCAATTATAGCTAAACCATTGGTTATGAGAATAAAACTTCAAATAGAAATTTAATATACAACAACACTTGTACGCATCTAGCCAACAAGTTATGATACACTCTCCCCATCACAATTGGTTCAGGGTCAGGAACCAAATATTTTCATCTAGAAATATGGATGTACTATATGATTTAATTGTGCCACCACAATGCACAAAGATTGGTCCCCAAAGAAGGTTGGGGATATGTGTTAGTGATCCCAACATTAGGGGGAGAAAATGAGCAGCTGAAAAAAGTAATACATGGAATGAATTATCATGAGTATACTTAGATCCTCGTACAAGAAGATATGAACTTGAAGTTTAAGTGATAATTCATTTGCAAAATATTTTCAGGCACATTGCTGACCCAAAGCTAAATGTCATATTCCAACTGTTAATGCTCCAAATAGAATAACGTCCATGATGGATAGAGTTTATGGCACGCATGAAGCGTAATAGACAAATCGGTTCCAAAGATAAAACTCCTTGAAGAAAGAGGGAGCAAATGTTCAAGATGGTCATAATAAGGAGGCAAGTGCTTTATAAGAGCACCATGACATAACACTTTATAAGACCTCATGGGAGAGGCTCAGGTTCCTGAAAACAATGAGATCTCGATAAGTTATGTCTTTATTGTGTGATGATGGAACCGATGTAAAATGATCGTCGACGATGTTGTTAATATAATGTAGCGCTCAATATTATTAATATTGACAAGGATCTTGAGCTCAAATCTGTCATGGAATTTGGACAGATAAATGATTGGCCAAATGAAAAATATGCAATGAAAATTGACTTCATCTGAAAAATATGAAGTTTGGACGAATAGTCCCAACAGCTGAGAGTGTAAAGGCTATATGGAGATATTGAAATATGATTAGTATTATATTGCAAAAAGAATCCTTGATATAGATTTGTTTATTCTAATAAATATTGTCAAGGTTTTGTTGTTTATGCAAATGCAGGCATTTAATGAAGTCCGTTCTTCAAACAATCTATTTATATGTGAGGAATTGTCATATTATCATTTCACAAGATGTGTCACTTTTCTTTGAAGAGAAGATTTCAATAATAATGAAGAAGCTGATGTTTGCTTATCTCAATTGAAAGAAGAATATTGAAGGAGACTGAATAAATCATATATTTCATCAAATTTCTTTGTCAGACACGATCTTCAACAGAATGATGAAATAGATGTTCAAGAAATTCGTTCAAGTGATAATTTGGCGGAATAATTCACCAAGGCATTGCCGATCTCAATATTAAAGAAGTTGTTAGACAAGCTTGGAATTCGTCGTGATATTTTCATCAGGGGGAGGCAAATATGTGTTGTACTCTTTTTCCCTTAGCTAAGGTTTTATCCCACTGGGTTTTCCTGGCAAGGTTTTTAACGAGGCAGCAAATAAAGCGTATTACAGATATGTGTACTCTTTTTCCTTCACTAGGATTTTTTTCCCATAGGGTTTTTTCCTAGTAAGGTTTTAACGAGTCACATTATCTTTGGACATCCAAGGGGGAGTGTTATGAAATACTTGATTATGGTGGATGTCCATAACTCCTAAGGGAGTAACACCCACTACTCTTCTCCATTAACCTCGCACTACTTCTTACCATTATGGATGTAACTCCCACACCTCCATGATCTTCCCCCATGTTCTCAATAGTTAATACCATATTTATGGAGTCCCTTTGTATTACCTTTATCATCCTATAGATAGAGGGTTTGGGCATCACATTGTACACACTCGAATACATGGAAGAAATAGATTCTCTCCTCTCTTTCTCTCTATATCTCTTGTCTATTTTCTTGTTTTATGTTATTACTTTGAGCTTAGTTTCTTAACATTTATAATTTATTATAACAAGTTAAATATCGTTGATAGCAAAAATTGTATTTAATATATGTAATTATGTATAACTTAAAGGCAAAATACTTTAACATCCCCCTAAACTTGACACGAATTATTAGTTACAGCCTTAAACTATTCGTGGTCTTAATTACCCCCATCAACTTGGCCTATTGAGAGTCATTACCCCCTGAACGCTGATGTGGCAAAGAGTGTGGTTGCACTCGCCTGCCACGTGGACTTTTCTGTATATGTGGCATTTTTTTAAAAAAATAAAATATATTTTACCTTTTTAAGTATGTTACTTTTTTGAATAATTTTTTCCGAATATATTTTATAATAAAACTTGGATAGAACTACATTATTTAGGCTAAATATTTTATTTGGCTAAAAATAATAAAGTTTTAGTTAATCTTTTTTTGAATTTGAACTGGAAATAAAGATTTATACAATTGAAATAAATAGTCAAGGCATCTAAAAAGTTATAAAAAAAATACATGACTTTTCGTTTCTTTTGACATCAGGAACTTCGAATTGGAATATGGAAACTCCGGTTAAATTTTTTGGTTATGAAATACCAAACCAAATAATCTTAGTTTTGTTTGTTTTCTTAGAGATTTCGAATTAATTGGTTTTGTTATTTTGAAATTTCTGTTTAAACTTTTGGACATCTTTTGACAAAAAATAATGGACCCCTAAATAAAATATTTATGTCAAACTGCCTAATTATCTCATTCCCATTATATTCATCTGAAAATTTGATAATTGTAAGTACAAATGTAAATTCTTGATTTGATATGTGCCAGAACCATCTCAACTCGGCGGGCCACATTGGCCGCCTCCTGAAAGCTGATCTCACTACCAGTCTCCTTAGCCATCTGGAGACGAATCGGCTGAATCAAACCATCAATAAATCTCCTCACCCTCTCCCTCTCAGTGGGGAGTATGACAAGAGCATGGCGAGCTAGATCGATAAACCGGGTCTCATACTGAGTGACCGTCATAGACCCTTGCTGGAGGCGCTCAAACTGCCTCCGATAAGCATCCCTCTGAGTAACGGGAAGAAACTTCTCCAGAAACAACTCTGAAAACTGAACCCAAGTCAAAGACGGCGACCCCGCTGGTCTGGCTAAACAGAAATCCCTCCACCAAGTCTTGGCGGACCCAGATAAACGGAACGCAGCAAAATCAACTCCATTGGACTCCACAATGCCCATGTTCCGAAGAACCTCGTGGCAGCTATATAGAAATCCTGGGGGTCCTCAGTAGAAGCACCGCTGAAAGTAGTAGTGAAGAGCTTGGTGANACTATGCCTTCTTGTACCATGAAGTGGCACTTCTCCCAGTTCAGAACCAAGTTAGTCTCGATGCACCGTTTCAGCACTAGCGTCAGATTTATCAGACACTCATCAAATGAATTCCCCACCACTGAGAAGTCATCCATGAACACCTCCATTATGTCCTCTACCATGTCAGTGAATATGGCCATCATGCACCGTTGGAATGTGGCAGGTGCATTGCATAAGCCAAAGGGCATCCGTCTAAAGGCATAAATGCCATACGGGCAGGTGAAGGAGGTTTTCTCTCTGTCCTCCGGTGCAATGGAGATCTGATTGTACCCTGAGTACCCATCTAGGAAACAGAAGTGTGACCTCCCTTCCAGTCTGTTCAACATCTGCTCAATGAAGGGAAGTGGGAAGTGGTCTTTCCGGGTGGCAAGATTTAACTTCCGATAGTCCATGCAAATTCTCCAGCCTGTGACGGTTCTTGTAGATATCAATTCATTATTGTCATTTTTCACAACCGTCATGCCACCCTTTTTAGGAACACATTGAACTGGGCTCACCCAGCTGCTGTCAGAGATTGGGAAAATAATTCCCGCATCTAACCATTTTATTACCTCCTTCTTCACCACTTCCTTCACGTTGGTGTTCAGTGTCACGACCCGGATTTTTCCCACCCTCGAGGGGTCGTGATGGTGCCTACTAATAGGAGCTAGGCAAGCCAACTTAATTAGCAATTTCATTAAACATCTATTCCTTTTTAACAGTTAACGGCATCAAATAAAGGCGACGGAATTAAAATTATTAGCGGAAGTCTTAAATTTATATAACTGAATAAAATACAGAAATTCCAACATACGTCTCTACCCCGGGACTGGAGTCACATACTCACGAACATCTAAGGAGTACTACATACAAAGTCTGAAAGAAACATAATCTGTTTATCTCTGGTACAATGAGATGACAGCCAAATGTAAAGATAGAAGGGAGACGTCGGGCCTGCGGACGCCTGCAAGCTACCTCGGGTCTCTCTGGACTGAAGGTTCGCCCCCGTGCTAATGCTGCTGCTACTGCTCAATACCTGGACCTGTGCAAAAATGCACAGAGTGTAGCATCAGCACAACCGACCCCATGTGCTGGTAAGTGCCTAGTCTAACCCCGGCGAAGTAGTGACGAGGCTAGACCGGACCCCACATAAACCTGTGCAATTATAAATATACAACGGAAATCGAAGTACAAGGCAACTAACAGCATGGGAGGGGAAACATGCTGTGGGGAGATAACAATATTAACAGTAAATCCAAAGTAATCAATCTAGGTGCAATTTACAATTTAAGGCGAACAAGAAACTAATACCGACAATAAACACATTTGCATCAATAACTGTTGCGGCGCGCAACCCGACCCTAATACATTTCAACACTGTTGCGGCGTGCAACCCGATCCACAATTATCACTGTTGCAGCGTGCAACCCGATCCACAATTATCACTGTTGCAACGTGCAACCCGATCCACTATTATCACTGTTGCGGCGTGCAACCCGATCCACAATTATCATTGTTGCGGCGTGCAACCCGATCCACAATTATCACTGTTGCGGCGTGCAACCCGATCCACAATTATCACTGTTGCGGCGTGCAACCCGATCCACAATGTCTGCCTCTCAACCTTGCCCAAGCAACAGGCACAAATAAAAGGCAGGGAGTGAACAAGTATTTGGAAGGAAATCCCAACAAGGGTACACAACAACCAATAATAACCATGCAAGAGCAAATCGTTATCTCTCTTTTTCTTTCATTATCATATCCTAGTTCTCATTAGCACTCGTGGCCAGCTACAAGGCATTTCTCATCACATATACTCTCACCATTTGTGTTTCAGACCGAACCAATGCTCCACGAAGTTCCACGATCGCAATATCCTTCACAAGGTGTTTACAACGCATAGAAGCCATCAATAAAGCATGGAAGGGATAAAATATCCAAACAATCCACATATAAGGACTCACCGTCATGCTATACCCTAATGTATAGGAACTCATCACCATGCCTATACATCGTACTCGATCATTTAGAAATTAGCAAACAAGACTCGACTCTTATTCCCTCAAGCTAGGGTTAAACCAAACACTTACCTCAACTTCCACGGCCAATATAATCCTCCACGACCGCTTTCCCTCTCGAATTCGGCTCCAACTCGACCAAATCTATGCAATAAGGACTTCATGATATCAATGTGTGATAA
Organism: Nicotiana attenuata; assembly: GCF_001879085.1. Taxonomy (NCBI): domain Eukaryota; kingdom Viridiplantae; phylum Streptophyta; class Magnoliopsida; order Solanales; family Solanaceae; genus Nicotiana; species Nicotiana attenuata. Next base: position 123,933 of record NW_017670836.1, on the reverse strand, counting down.
ACGAATCAAACCCAATGACTAATTATAGCTTTTTCATCAATTTACCCCAAAGGTCCAAAATGCCCCCGGGCCCACATGGTCCAAACCCGAGGTTCGAACCAAAATCCGTTTACCCATTCCCCCATGAACTCAAATATGTAAGTTATTTTGAAATCGGACCCCGAATTGAGGTCCAAAACCCTCAATTTTAGAAAATCTAGGTTCTACCCTAAATTCCCAATTTCCCCATTAAAATCTTTGTTTTGAAGTTGAAATTATACTTAAAGATGTTAAGGAGTAAAGAAAATGAGTTAGAAGTCACTTACCAATCGTTTTGAAGAAGTGGAATCGTTTGGAAAATCGCCTCTTATGTTGTGAAAAATGACTGAAAATCCCGACTTTATATACAGTGCTGAAGACTGGCGCGGACCGCACAAAAATGCACCGCGGCCGCGCCGAGGAAGGGAAGAAAAATGACTCTCTGAACCTACCCAGCGTGGACCACACATATTTGGTGCGCGGCCGCGCTGGTTGACCTAGAATTCACTGGCCCTCTGAACCTAGCCACGCGGACCGCGCGGAAATGACCGCGGCCGCTCTGGGGCCCTGCAATACCTGGACCTGCAACCATCTGATATTTCTAGCCTAGGACCTCCCGGGACCTACTCAAAACTCACCCGAGCCCTCGGGGCTCCAAACCGAACATGCATATAAACTCAAAAACATCCTACGGACTCATCCGTGCGATCAAATCGCCCAAACAACATCATAATCATCAAATTAAGCCTCAAGACCCAGGATTTCCTTCCAATTTTCTTAAAACATCAAGTTTAGAGTTTTTAGTCCAAAACACGTCAAACGACGTCCAAATTCAACATAACTTTACAGAAAGTACTTAAGCCGTATATAAGACTTGTATCGGGTGTCGGAACCAAAATACGAGCCTGATACCACTGTCTTTTAATCAAATTTCATTTCCAATTTCCTTATTTATTTCCAGAAAACAATTTCACATAAAAATTAATTTCTCGGGCTTGGGACCTCGGAATTTGATTACGGGCATACGCCCAAGTCCCATATTTTCCTACAGACCCTCCGGGACCGTCAAATCACGGGTCCGGGTCCGTTTGCCCAAAACATTGACCGAAGTCAAACTTAATCAATTAAATACCAAGATTTAACAATTTTTTTCTCACAAATTTCATATTTAAACTTTTCCGGCTACGCGCCCGAACTGCGCACATAACTCGAGGCAACCCCAAATGAGGTTTCCAGGGCCTCAGAAGTACAGAGGGAGTAGGAATACAGGTGATGACCCTTTGGGTCGTCACATTCTCCACCTCTAAAACAATCGTTCGTCCTCGAACGGACAAAAGAAAGGAGTACCTGAGTCGGGGAAAAGATGCGGATAACGGCTCCGCATATCAGACTCGGACTCCCAGGTCGATGCCTCAGGAGGCTGACCTCTCCACTGAACACGAACAGAAGGAAAACTCTTGGATTTCAACTGACGAACCTGCCCGTCCAGAATAGCTACCGGCTCCTCCTCTTAGGATAAGTCCTTGTCCAACTGGACAGTACTGAAATCTAACACGTAGGTAGGATCGCCGTGATACCTCCGAAGCATGGATACATGGAAAACTGGATGCACGGCTGATAAGCTGGGCGGCAACTCAAGTCTATAAGCCACCTCTCCCACTCGATCAAGAATCTCAAACGGGCCAATGTACCTAGGGCTAACCTTGCCCTTCTTCCCAAATCTCATCACGCCCTTCATAGGCGACACTCGGAGCAATACACGCTCACCAACCATGAAAGCTACATCTCGAACCTTACGGTCTGCATAGCTCTTCTGCCTAGACTGAGCTGAAGGAAGCCTCTCCTGAACGATCATGACCTTGTCCAAGGCCTCCTGAACCAAATCCGTACCTATCAACCGAGCCTCTCCCGGCTCAAACCATCCAATCGGAGACCGACATCGCCTACCATATAAAGCCTCATAAGGAGCCATCTGGATGCTCGACTGGTAGCTGTTGTTGTAAGCAAACTCCGCCAAAGGCAAGAACTGATCCCACGAACCCCCAAAATCAATAACACAAGCTCGGAGCATATCCTCCAAAATCTGAATAGTCCGCTCGGACTGACCGTCCGTCTGGGGATGAAATGCTCTGCTCAAGTCTACCCGTGTGCCCAACTCTCGCTGAATTGCTCTCCAGAAGCGTGAGGTAAACTGCGTACCCCGATCCGAAATGATAGACACGGGCACACCATGAAGGCGAACAATCTCCCGAATATAGATCTCAGCGAACCTCTCAGAAGAATAGGAGACTGCCACAGGAATGAAATGCGCCGACTTGGTCAGCCTATCAACAATAACACATATCGCGTCAAAATTCTTCCGGGTCAACGGAAGTCTAGTAACAAAGTCCATAGTAATCCGCTCCCATTTCCACTCGGGAAGCTCAATCCTATGATGTAAACCACCAGGCCTCTGATGCTCGTACTTAACCTGCTGACAATTCAAACAACGAGCCACATATGCTACGATATCCCTCTTCATCCTACGCCACCAATAATGCTGCCGCAAGTCCTGATACATCTTCGCGGCGCCCGGGTGAATAGAGTACCTGGAGCTATGGGCCTCCTCTAAAATCAACTATCGAAGCCCATCCACATTGGGCACACAAACTCGCCCCTGCAATCTCAAAACTCCACCCGCATCTAAGGTAACCTGCTTGGACCCCCCTCGCTGCACCGTGTCTCTAAGGAACATAAATGGGGATCATCAAACTGCCGATCACGGATACGCTCCAATAACGAAGAACGAGCAACCGTGCAAGCTAACACACGACTGGGCTCAGAAACATCCAGTCTCACGAACTGATTGGCTAAAGCCTGAACATCCAAAGCAAGCGGCCTTTGACTGACTGGAATATAAGCAAGACTGCCCTTACTGGCTGACTTCCTACTCAAAGCGTCGGCCACCACATTGGCTTTCCCCGGGTGATATAAAATAGTAACATCATAATCTTTCAACAACTCCAACCACCTCATCTGCCTCAAATTCAACTCCTTCTGCTTGAACAAGTACTGAAGACTCTTGTGGTCAGTGAACACCTCACATGCCACGCCATACAAATAGTGCCTCCAAATCTTCAATGCGTGGACAATAGCTGCCAACTCTAAATCATGCACTGGATAGTTTTTCTCATGAATCTTCAACTGCCTCGAAGCATAGGCTATAACCTTGCCATCCTGCATCAATACTGCACCAAGTCCAATACGGGAAGCATCACAATAGACGGTATAAGGCCCAGATCCTGTGGGCAAGACCAACACCGGTGCCGTAGTCAGGGCTGTCTTGAGCTTCTGAAAGCTCGCCTCACACTCCTCCGACCATCTGAACTGGGCACCCTTCTGGGTCAACCTGGTCATCGGGGCTGCAATAGATGAAAACCCCTCCACAAACCGACGGTAGTAGCCTGCTAACCCCAAGAAACTCCGAATCTCCGTAGCTGATGCTGGTCTAGGCCAGTTCTTGACTGCCTCTATCTTCTTCGGGTCCACCTGAATACCCTCAGCTGGTACAACGTGACCCAGAAATGCTACTGAACTCAGCCAGAACTCACACTTGGAGAACTTGGCATATAACTGACTATCCTTTAGAGTTTGAAGAACCACTCTAAGGTGCTGCTCGTGCTCCTCCTGGATGCGGGAGTACACCAAAATATCATCAATAAAGACTATCACGAACATGTCCAAATATGGCCTGAACACCCGGTTCATCAACTCCATGAATGCTGCTGGGGCATTGGTCAACCCAAACGACATGACCAAGAACTCGTAATGCTCGTACCGAGTACGGAAAGCTGTCTTAGGGACATCGGATGCCCTAATCCTCAACTGGTGATAGACAGATCTCAAGTCAATCTTGGAAAATACCCTGGCACCCTGAAGCTGGTCGAACAAATCATCAATCCTCGGCAGTGGATACTTATTCTTAATTGTTATCTTATTCAATTGCCGGTAATCTATACACATCCGCATCGACCCATCCTTCTTCTTGACGAATAACACTGGCGCGCCCCAAGGCGAAACACTGGGTCTAATGAAACCCTTATCTAACAGGTCCTGCAATTGGTCCTTTAACTCCTTCAGCTCCGGCGGGGCCATACGATATGGTGGAATAGAAATGGGCTGGGTGCTTGGAGCCAAATCAATACAGAAATCGATATCTCTATCGGGCGGCATACCCGACAGGTCCGAAGGAAAAACATCGGGAAACTCCCGGACAATAGGCACAGAATCTATAGGAGGGACCTCAGCACTGGAATCACGAACATAGGCCAAATAGGCCAGACACCCCTTCTCGACCATACGTCGAGCCTTCACGTACGATATGACACTACGGGTAGAATGACCCGGAGTCCCCCTCCACTCTAAGCGAGGCATACCCGGTAAGGCTAAAGTCACGGTCTTGGCATGGCAGTCCAAGATAGCGTGATAGGGTGATAACCAATCCATACCCAGAATGATATCAAAGTCAACCATATCTAAGAGCAACAAGTCTACACGGGTCTCAAGACCCCCAATCACTACAACACACGAACGATGGACTCGGTCGACCACGATAGAGTCACCCACCGGTGTAGACACATATACCGGAATACCCAAGGCATCACTAGGCATGACCAAGCATGGTGCGAAATAAGATGAAACATATGAATACGTAGATCCTGGATCAAATAGTACTGATGAATCTCGATCACAAACCAGAACCGTACCTGTGATCACCGCATTTGAGGCCTCTGCCTCGGGCCTAGCCTGGAGTGCGTAGCAACGGGGCTGGGGCCCACCACCCTAAACTGAATCCCTAGGTCGATCTGCTGCTAGCTGACCTCCGCCCCTGGCGGTCTGAGCTCCACCTCTATGGCCTCTACCTCCACCTCTATGGCCTCTACCTCCACCTCTAGCTGGCTGTGGAGCATCCGGTGCCTGAATCATAGGACAGGGACCCTGCTGCTGCGACTGAGTACCCCTCAATCTCGGGCAAGCTCTCCTGATATGATCATACTCACCACACTCATAACACCCCTCTGAACGCTGTGGCTGGCCCTGGCGACCTGAATGACCTCCACGGAAACTCTGAAGTGGCGGTGCGCTGATGGGAGCTGACGGTACACTGAGGGTCTGCTGATCAGAATAATGCCCACGGTAACCACGATCACCTGGGGCACCCTGAGAAACCTGGAGGGCTGACTGGAAAGTCCTGGAGGGCTGACCCCTATCATAAGAATCCCTGCCTCCAGATGAGGCACCACTGAAACGACCTGAGTGATGGGGTCTCTTGTCTGCTCTATGGCTACCCCCTTGTGCCAGAACCATCTCAACTCGGCGGGCCACATTGGCCGCCTCCTGAAATCTGATCTCACTACCAGTCTCCCTAGCCATCTGGAGACGAATCGGCTGAATCAAACCATTAATAAATCTCCTCACCCTCTCCCTCTCAGTGGGGAGTATGAAAAGAGCATGGCGAGCTAGATCAATAAACCGAGTCTCATACTGAGTGACTGCCATAGAGCCCTGCTGGAGACGCTCGAAATGCCTGCGAAGAGCCTCTCGCTGAGTAACTGGGAGAAACTTCTCCAAAAATAACTCTGCAAACTGATCCCATGTCAATGCTGGCGACCCCGCTGGTCTGGCTAAACAAAAATCCCTCCACCAAGTCTTGGCGGATCCTGCTAGACGAAAAGTGGCGAAGTCGACCCCATTGGTCTCCACAATACCCATAGTCTGAAGAACCTCATGGTAGCTATACAAGAAATCCTGGGGGTCCTCTGAAGAAGCACCGCTGAATGTGGTGGTGAAGAGCTTGGTGAACCTATCCAGTCTCCACAAAGCATCTGCGGACATAGCTGCTCCATCGCCGGTCTGAGCCACAATACCCGGCTGAGCTGCCACAGCTGGCTGAACCACTGGAACCTGAGCCTGGGGAGCTACCTGCTCCGGAGTACGTGTAGCGGGAGTCTGAACTCCTCCTCCAGCCTGAGAAGTGGCTGGTGCTACTGGAAGCAAACCCGCTCTAGTGACGCTCTCCACAAAGCCTACCAATCTGACCAAAGCGTCCTGAAGAACTGGGGTGGCTATAAACCCCTTTGGGACCTGAGCTGGGCCCACTGGCGTTGCTGGGGCTGGGGCCGGAACCTCCTCGTCAAAACCGACCTGGGGCTCCGCCGCTGGTGCTGCTGCTCGGGGCTGAGCTCTGCCCCTACCTCGGCCTCTAGCACGGCCTCGTCCTCTGCCCCTAGCGGGAGCTGCCTGGGGCTCGGACTGCTGGTCTGAAGATGAGGCATTGAGACACCAAACCGCACGACAAGAAAGAACAAAGGGGAGATCTTTCCTAACTTGGCAACCTCTGGGGATAAGTACAGACGTCTCCGTACCGATCCCTCAGACTCTACTAAGCTTGTTCGTGAGTTGTGAGACCTATGTAACCTAGAGCTCTGATACCAACTTGTCACGACCCGGATTTCCCACCATCGGGAGTCGTGATGGCGCCTATTAACGGAGCTAGGCAAGCCAACTAAATTAACAAATTCATTAAACACCTATTCCCTTTTAACAATTAACGGCATTAAATAAAGGCGACGGAATTAAATCATAAGCGGAAGACTTAAATGTAGATAGATGATCAATAATACAGAAGTTCCACACATATATCTCTACCCCGGGACTGAAGTCACATACTCACGAACATCTAAGGAGTACTACATACAAAGTCTGAAAGAAACATAATCTGTTTATCTCGGGTACAATGAGATGACAGCCAAATGTAAAGATAGAAGGGAGACGCCGGGCCTGCGGACGCCTGCAAGCTACCTCGTGTCTCTCTGGACTGAAGGTTCGCCCCCGTGCTAATGCTGCTGCTGCTGCTCAATACATGGACCTGTGCAAAAATGCACAGAGTGTAGCATCAGCACAACCGACCCCATGTGCTGGTAAGTGCCTAGCCTAACCCCGGCGAAGTAGTGACGAGGCTAGGCTGGACCTCACATAAACCTGTGCAATTATAAATATACAGCAAAAATCGAAGTACAAGGCAACTAACGGTATGGGAGGGGAAACATGCTGGGGGGAGATAACAATATTAACAGTAAATCCAAGGTAATCAATCTAGGTGCAATTTATAATTTTCGACGATCAAGACACTAATACCAACACCAAACACATTTGTACCACTAACTGTAGCGGCACGCAACCCGACCCTAATATATTTCAACACTGTTGCGGCGTGCAACCCGATCCACAATTATCACTGTCGCGGCGCGCAACCCGATTCACAATTATCACTGTTGCGGTATGCAACCCGATCCACAATTATCACTGTTGCGGCGTGCAACCCGATCCACAATTATCTCTGTTGCGGCGTGCAACCCGATCCACAATTATCACTGTTGCGGCGTGCAACCCGATCCGTAATGTATACCTCTCAACCTTGCCCAAGCAACTGTCACAAATAAAAGGGCAAGGGAGTAAATAAGTATTTGGAAGTAAATCCCAACATGGGTACACAAACAACCAATAATAACCATGCAAGAGCAAATCGTTATCTCTCTTTTTCTTTCATTATCATATCCTAGTTCTCATTAGCACTCGTGGCCAGCTACAAGGCATTTCTCATCACATATACTCTCACCATTTGTGTTTCAGACCGAGCCAATGCTCCACGAAGTTCCACAATCACAATATCCTTCACAAGGTGTTTACAACGCATAGAAGTCGTCAGTTAAGCATGGAAGGCATAACAATATCCAAACAATCCACATATAAGGACTCACGGTCATGCTAGACACCAATCTATAGGAACTCGTCACCATGCCTATACATCATAGTCGATCAATTAGCAATTAGCAATCAAGACCCGACTCCTATTCCCTCAAGCTAGGGTTAAACCAAACGCTTACCTCAACTTCCACGACCAATACAATCCTCCACAATCGCTTTCCCTCTCGAATTCGGCTCCAACTCAACCAAATCTATGCAATAAGGACTTCATGTTATCAATATGTGCTAAACAATTCAAACCCAATGACTAATTACAGCTTTTTCATCAATTTACCCCAAAAGGTCAAAAATGCCTCCCGGGCCCACATGGTCAAAACCCGAGGTTCGAACCAAAACCCGATTATCCATTCCCCCATGAACTCAAATATGTAAGTTATTTTGGAATCGGACCTCGAATTGAGGTCCAAAACCCCCAATTTTAGAAAACCTAGGTTCTACCCTAAATTCCCAATTTCCCCTTTAAAATCTTTGTTTTGAAGTTGAAATTATGTTTAAGGATGTTAAGGAGTTTAGAAAATCAGTTAGAAATCACTTACCAATCGTTTTGAAGAAGTGGAATCGTTTGGAAAATCGCCTCTTATGTTTTGGGTTTTGAAAAAGTGAAAAATGACTGAAAATCCCGACTTTATATACTGTACTGAAGACCCGGCGCGGACCGCACAAAAATGCCCCGCGGCCGCGCCGAGGAAGAGTGGGAAAACCACTCTCTGAACCTACCCAGCGCGGACCGCACTGATTTGGTGCGCGGCCGCGCTGGTCGAACTGGAATTCACTGGCCCTCTGAACCTAGCCACGCGGACCGCGCAGGAATGCACTGCGGCCAGCGGCTTCCAGCGCGGAAATGACCGCGGCCGCGCTGGGGGCCTGCAACACCTGGACCTGCAAATTTCTGATACTTTTAAGTCTAAGACCCTCCCGGGACCCACTCAAAACTCACCCGAGCCCTCGGGGCTCCAAACCAAACATGCACATAACTCTAAAAACATCCTACGGACTCATCCGTGCGATCAAATCGCCAAAACAACATCGAATTAGGCCTCAACACCCATGATTTCTTTCCAATTTCCATGAAACATCAAATTTTACTGCTTCTAGCTCAAAACACGTCAAATGACGTCCAAATCTAACCAAACTTCACAGCAATTGCTTAACTCATATTTAAGACTTGTGCTGGGCGTCGGAACCAAAATACGAGCCCAACAGCACAGTCTTCTAAACAAATAACACTTTCAAATTCTTTAATTATTTTCAGAAAACAATTTCACGTAAAAATTCATTCCTCGGACTCGGGACCTCGGAATTTGATTCCGGGCTCACCCCCAAGTCTCATATTTTCCTACGAACCCTCCAGGACTGTCGAATCTCAAGTCCGGGTCCGTTTGCCCAAAACGTTGACCGAAGTCAAAATTAATCAATTAAAACATCAAAATTTTATTATCTTTCTCACAAATTCATATTTAAACGTTCCGGCTACGCGCCCGGACTGCGCACACAAATTCGAGGCAACCCCCAAGCGAGGTTTTCACGGCCTTAGAAATACAGAGTGAGTAGGAATACAGGTGATGACCCTTTGGGTCATCACATTCTCCACCTCTAAAACAACCGTTCGTCCTCGAACGAACAAAAGAAAAGAGTACCTGAGTCGGGGAAAAGATGGGGATAACGGCTCCGCATATCAGACTCGGACTCCCAGGTCGATGCCTCAGGAGGCTGACCTCTCCATTGAACACGAACAGAAGGAAAACTCTTGGATCTCAACTGACGAGTCTGCCGGTCCAGAATAGCTACCGGCTCCTCCTCATAGGATAAGTCCTTGTCCAACTGGACAGTATTGAAATCTAACACGTGGGTAGGATCGCCGTGATACCTCCGAAGCGTGGATACATAGAAAACTGGATGCACGGCTGATAAGCTGGGCGGCAACGCCAGTCTATAAGCCACCTCTCCCACTCGATCAAGAACCTCAAACGGGCCGATGTACCTAGGGCTAAGCTTTCCCTTCTTCCCAAATCTCATCACGCCCTTCATAGGCGACACTCGGAGCAATACCCGCTCGCCAACCATGAAAGCTACATCTCGAACCTTACGGTCTGCATAACTCTTTTGCCTAGATTGAGCTGAACGAAGCCTCTCCTGAATGATCTTGACCTTATCCAAGGCCTCCTGAACCAAATCTGTACCTATCAACCGAGCCTCTCCCGGCAAACCATCCAACCGGAGACCGACATCGCCTACCATATAAAGCCTCATAAGGAGCCATCTGGATGCTCGACTGGTAGCTGTTGTTGTAAGAAAACTCCGCCAAAGGCAAGAACTGATCCCACGAACCTCCAAAATCAATAACACAAGCTCAGATCATATCCTCCAAAATCTGAATAGTTCGCTCGGACTGACTGTCCGTCTGGGGATGAAATGCTGTGCTCAAGTCTACCCTTGTGCCCAACTCTCGCTGAACTGCTCTCCAGAAGCGTGAGGTAAACTGCGTACCCCGATCCGAAATGATAGACACGGGCACACCATGAAGGCGAACAATCTCCCGAATATAGATCTCAGCGAACCTCTCAGAAGAATAGGAGACTGCCACAGGAATGAAATGCGTTGACTTGGTCAGCCTATCAACAATAACCCATATCGCATCAAACTTCTTCCGGGTCAACGGAAGTCCAGTAACAAAGTCTATAGTAATCCGCTCCCATTTCCACTTGGGAAGCACAATCCTTTGATGTAAACCACCAGGCCTCTGATGCTCGTACTTAACCTGCTGACAATTCAAACAACAAGCCACATATGCTACGATATCCTTCTTCATCCTACGCCACCAATAATGCTGCCGCAAGTCATGATACATCTTCGCGGCGCCCGGGTGAATAGAGTACCTGGAGCTATGGGCCTCCTCTAAAATCAACTCTCGAAGCCCATCCACATTGGGCACACAAACTCGCCCCTGCAATCTCAAAACACCATCCGCATCTAAGGTAACCTGCTTGGCACCTCCTCGCTGCACCGTGTCTCTAAGGACACATAAATGGGGATCATCAAACTGCCGATCACGGATACGCTCCAATAACGAAGAACGAGCAACCGTGCAAGCTAACACACGACTGGGCTCAAAAACATCCAGTCTCACGAACTGGTTGGCTAAAGCCTGAACATCCGAAGCAAGTGGCCTCTGACTGACTGGAATATAAGCAAGACTGCCCATACTGGCTGACTTCCTACTCAAAACGTCGGCCACCACATTGGCCTTCCCCGGATGATATAAAATAGTGACATCATAATCCTTCAACAACTCCAACCACCTCCTCTGCCTCAAATTCAACTCCTTCTGCTTGAACAAGTACTGAAGACTCTTGTGGTCGGTGAACACCTCACATGCCATGCCATACAAATAGTGCCTCCAAATCTTCAAGGCGTGGACAATAGCTGCCAACTCTAAATCATGCACTGGATGGTTTTTCTCATGAATCTTCAACTGCCTCGAAGCATAGGCTATAACCTTGCCATCCTGCATCAATAATGCACCAAGCCCAATACGGGAAGCATCACAATAGACGGTATAAGGCCCAGATCCTGTGGGCAAGACCAACACCGGTGCCGTAGTCAGGGATGTCTTGAGCTTCTGAAAGCTCGCCTCACACTCCTCCGACCATCTGAACTGGGCACCCTTCTGGGTCAACCTGGTCATCGGGGCTGCAATAGATGAAAACCCCTCCACAAACCGACGGTAGTAGCTTGCTAATCCCAAGAAACTCCGAATCTCCGTCGCTGATGCTGGTCTAGGCCAGTTCTTGACTGCCTCTATCTTCTTCGGGTCCACCTGAATACCCTCAGCTGATACAACGTGACCCAGAAATGCTACTGAACTCAGCCAGAACTCACACTTGGAGAACTTGGCATATAACTGACTACCCCTCAGAGTCTGAAGAACCATTCTAAGGTGCTGCTCGTGTTCCTCCTAGCTGTGGGAGTACACCAAAATATCATCAATAAAGACTAACACGGACATATCCAAATATGGCCTGAACACTCGGTTCATCAACTCTATGAATGCTGCTAGGGAATTGGTCAACTAAAACGACATGACCAAGAATTCGTAATGCCCGTACCGAGTACGGAAAGCTGTCTTAGGGACATCGGATGCCCTAATCCTCAACTGGTGGTAGCCAGATCTCAAGTCAATCTTGGAAAATACCCTGGCACCCTGAAGTTGGTCAAACAAATCATCAATCCTCGGCAGTGGATACTTATTCTTAATTGTTACCTTGTTCAATTGCCGGTAATCTATACACATCCGCATCGACCCATCCTTCTTCTTGACGAATAACACTGGCGCGCCCCAAGGTGAAACACTGGGTCTAATGAAACCCTTATCTAACAGGTCCTGCAACTGGTCCTTTAACTCATTCAGCTCCGACGGGGCCATACGATATGGCGGAAGAGAAATGGGCTGGGTGCCTAGAGCCAAATCAATACAGAAATCGATATCTCTATCGGGCGGCATACCCGGCAGGTCCGAAGGAGAAACATCGGGAAACTCCCGGATAATAGGCACAGAATCTATGGGAGGGACCTCAGCACTGGAATCACGAACATAGGCCAAATAGGCCAGACACCCCTTCCCGACCATACGTCGAGCCTTCACGTACGATATGACACTACGGGTAGAATGACCTGGAGTCCCCCTCCACTCTAAGCGAGGCATACCCGGTAAGGCTAAAGTCACGGTCTTGGCATGGCAGTCCAAGATAGCGTGATAGGGTGATAACCAATCCATACCCAGAATGATATCAAAGTCAACCATATCTAAGATCAACAAGTCTACACGGGTCTCAAGACCCCCAATCACTACAACACACGAACGATGGACTCGGTCGACCACGATAGAGTCACCCACCAGTGTAGACACATATACCGGAATACCCAAGGCATCACTAGGCATGACCAAGCATGGTGCGAAATAAGATGAAACATATGAATACCTAGATCCTGGATCAAATAGTACTAAAGCATCTCGATCACAAACCAGAACCGTACCTGTGATCACCGCATCTGAGGCCTCTGCCTCGGGCCTAGCCTGGAGTGCATAGCAATGGGGCTGGGCCCCACCACCCTGAACTGTATCCCTAGGTCGATCTGCTGCTAGCCGACCTCCGCCCCTGGCGGTCTGAGCTCCACCTCTATGGCCTCTACCTCCACCTCTATGGCCTCTACCTCCACCTCTAGCTGGCTGTGGAGCATTCGGTGCCTGAATCATAGGACGGGGACCCTGCTGCTACGACTGAGTACCCCTCAATCTCGGGCAAGCTCTCCTGATGTGACCATACTCACCATACTCATAACACCCCTCCGAACGCTGTGGCTGGCCCTGGTGACCTGAATGACCTCCACGGAAACTCTGAAGTGGCGGTGCGCTGATGGGAGCTGACGGTACACTGAGGGACTGCTGATCAGAATAATGCCCACGGTAACCACGATCACTTGGGGCACCCTGAGAAACCTGCAGGGCTGACTGGAAAGGCTTGGAGGGCTAACCCCTATCATAAGAATCCCTGCCTCCAGATGAGGCACCACTGAAACGACCTGAGTGACGGGGTCTCTTGTCTGCTCTATGGCTACCCCCCTATGCCAGAACCATCTCAACTTGGCGGGCCACATTGGCCGCCTCCTGAAAGCTGATCTCACTACCAGTCTCCCTAGCCATCTGGAGACGAATCGGCTGAATCAAACCATCAATAAATCTCCTCACCCTCTCCCTCTCAGTGGGGAGTATGACAAGAGCATGGCGATCTAGATCGATAAACCGGGTCTCATACTGAGTGACTGTCATAGAGCCCTGCTGGAGACGCTCGAACTGCCTGCGAAGAGCCTCTCGCTGAGTAACTGGGAGAAACTTCTCCAAAAACAACTCTGCAAACTCTTCCCATGTCCATGCTGGCGACCCCGCTGGTCTGGCTAAACAGAAATCCCTCCACCAAGTCTTGGCGGACCCAGATAAACGTAACGCAGCAAAATCAACTCCATTGGACTCCACAATGCCCATGTTCCGAAGAAGCTCGTGGCAGCTATATAAGAAATCCTGGTGGTCCTCTGAAGAAGCACCGCTGAATGTGGTGGCAAAGAGCTTGGTGAACCTATCCAGTCTCCACAAAGCATCTGCGAACATAGCCGCTCCATCGCCGGTTTGAGTCACAATACCTGGCTGAGCTGCCACAGCTGGCTGAACCACTGGAACCTGAGCTTGGGGAGCTACCTGCTCTGGAGTACGTGTAGCAGGAGTCTGAACTCCTCCTCCAGCTTGAGAAGTGGCCGGTGCTACTGGAAGGAAACCCGCTCTAGTGACGCTCTCCACAAAGCCTACCAGTCTGACCAAAGCGTCCTGAAGAACTGGGGTGGCTATAAACCCCTCTGGGACATGAACTGGGCCCACTGGCGCTGCTGGGACTGGGGCCGGAACCTCCTCGTCAAAGCCGACCTGAGGCTCCACCGCTGGTGCTGCTGCTCGGGGCTGAGCTCTGCCCCTACCTCGGCCTCTAGCACGGCCTCGTCCTCTGCCCCTAGCGGGAGCTCCCTGGGGCTCGGACTGCTGGTCTGAAGATGAGGAAGCGCGTGTTCTCGCCATTCTGCGAGGAAACAGAGTAGAAGTTCAATTAGCATTGAGAAACCAAACCGCACGATAAGAAAGAACAAAGGAGAGATTTTTCCTAACTTGGCAGCCTCCTGGGGGATAAGTACAGACGTCTCCGTAGCGATCCCTCAGACTCTACTAAGCTTGTCCGTGAGTTGTGAGACCTATGTAACCTAGAGCTCTGATACCAACTTGTCACGACCCGGATTTCCCACCCTCGAGGGTCGTGATGGCGCCTACTAATAGGAGCTAGGCAAGCCAACTTAATTAACAAATTCATTAAACACATGTTCCTTTTTAACAATTAACGGCATTAAATAAAGGTGACAGAATTAAAATCATAAGCGGAAGACTTAAATGTAGATAGATGATCGATAATACAGAAGTTCCGACACATATATCTCTACCCCGGGACTGGAGTCACATACTCACGAACATCTAAGGAGTACTACATACAAAGTCTGAAAGAAACATAATCTGTTTATCTCGGGCACAATGAGATGACAGCCAATTGTAAAGATAGAAGGGAGACGCCGGGCCTGCGGACACCTGCAAGCTACCTCGGGTCTCTCTGGACTGAAGGTTCGCCCCCGTGCTAATGCTGCTGCTGCTGCTCAATACCTGGACATGTGCAAAAATGCACAGAGTGTAGCATCAGCACAACCGACCCCATGTGCTGGTAAGTGCCTAGCCTAACCCCGGCGAAGTAGTGAGAAGGCTAGACTAGACCTCACATAAACCTGTGCATTTATAAATATACAGCAGAAATCGAAGTACAAGGCAACTAACGGTATGGGAGGGGAAACATGCTGTGGGGAGATAACAATAGTAATAGTAAATCCAAGGTAATCAATCTAGGTGCAATTTATAATTTCCGACGATCAAGACACTAATACCAACACCAAACACATTTGTACCGCTAATTGTTGCGGCGCGCAACCCGACCCTAATATATTTCAACACTGTTGCGGCGTGCAACTCGATCCACAATTATCACTGTTGCGGCGTGCAACCCGATCCACAATTATAACTGTCGTGGCGTGCAACCCGATCCACAATTATCACTGTTGCGGCGTGCAACCCGATCCACAATTATCACCGTTGCGGCGTGCAACCCGATCCACAATTATCTCTGTTGCGGCATGCAACCCGATCCACAATTATCACTGTTGCGGCGTGCAACCCGATCCGTAATGTATACCTCCCAACCTTGCCCAAGCAACAGTCACAAATAAAAGGGCAAGGGAGTAAATAAGTATTTGGAAGGAAATCCCAACAAGGGTACACAAACAACCAATAATAACCATGCAAGAGCAAATCGTTATCTCTCTTTTTCTTTCATTATCATATCCTAGTTCTAATTAGCACTCGTGGCCAGCTACAAGGCATTTCTCATCACATATACTCTCACCATTTGTGTTTCAGACCGAGCCAATGCTCCACGAAGTTCCACAATCACAATATCCTTCACAAGGTGTTTACAATGCATAGAAGCCATCAGTTAAGCATGGAAGGCATAACAATATCCAAACAATCCACATATAAGGACTCACGGTCATGCTAGACACCAATGTATAGGAACTCGTCACCATGCCTATACATCGTACTCGATCATTTAGCAATTAGCAATCAAGACCCGACTCCTATTCCCTCAAGCTAGGGTTAAACAAAACACTTACCTCAACTTCCACGGCCAATACAATCCTCCACAATCGCTTTCCCTCTCGAATTCGGCTCCAACTCAACCAAATCTATGCAATAAGGACTTCATGTTATCAATATGTGCTAAACAATTCAAACCCAATGACTAATTACAGCTTTTTCATCAATTTATCCCAAAAGGTCAAAAATGCCCCCCGGGCCCACATGGTCAAAACCCGAGGTTCGAACCAAAACCCGATTACCCTTTCCCCCATGAAATCAAATATGTAAGTTATTTTGGAATAGGACCTCGAATTGAGGTCCAAAACCCCCAATTTTAGAAAACCTAGGTTCTACCCTAAATTCCCAATTTCCCTATTAAAATCTTTGTTTTGAAGTTGAAATTATGTTTAAGGATGTTAAGCAGTTTAGAAAATCAGTTAGAAATCACTTACCAATCGTTTTGAAGAAGTGTAATCGTTTGGAAAATCGCCTCTTATGTTTTGGGTTTTGAAAAAGTGAAAAATGACTGAAAATCCCGACTTTATATACTGTACTGAAGACCCGGCGCGGACCGCACAAAAATGCCTCGCGGCCGCGCCGAGGAAGAGTGGGAAAACCACTCTCTGAACCTACCCAGCGCGGACCGCACTGATTTGGTGCGTGGCCGCGCTGGTCGAACTGGAATTCACTGGCCCTCTGAACCTAGCCACGCGGACCGCGCAGGAATGCACCGCGGCCGCGCGGCTTCCAGCGCGGACCGCGCGGAAATGACCGTGGCCGCGCTGGGGGCCTGCAACACCTGGACCTGCAAATTTCTAATACTTTTAAGTCTAAGACCCTCCCGGGACCCACTCAAAACTCACCCGAGCCCTCGGGGCTCCAAACCAAACATGTACATAACTCCAAAAACATCCTACGGACTCATCCGTGCGATCAAATCGCCAAAACAACATCGAATTAGGCCTCAAGGCCCATGATTTCCTTCCAATTTCCATGAAACATCAAATTTTACTGCTTCTAGCTCAAAACACGTCAAATGACGTCCAAATCTAACCAAACTTCACAGCAATTGCTTAACTCATATTTAAGACTTGTTCCGGGTGTCAGAACCAAAATACGAGCCCAACAGCACAGTCTTCTAAACAAATAACACTTTCCAATTCTTTAATTATTTTCAGAAAACAATTTCACGTAAAAATTCATTCCTCGGACTCGGGACCTCGGAATTTGATTCCGGCACACCCCCAAGTCTCATATTTTCCTACGGACCCTCCGGGACTGTCGAATCACAAGTCCGGGTCCGTTTTCCCAAAACGTTGACCGAAGTCAAACTTAATCAATTAAAACATCAAAAATTTATTATCTTTCTCACAAATTCATATTTAAACATTCCGGCTACGCGCCTGGACTGCGCACACAAATTCGAGGCAATCCCCAAGCGAGGTTTCACGGCCTCGGAAATACAGAGTGAGTAGGAATACAGGTGATGACCCTTTGGGTCATCACAATATCTTTTTGATGTTCTTGTTGGCTGCTTCTACAGCTCCATTCATCTGAGGTCTGTAGGCTGTAGAATTCTTGTGTTTGATCCTGAAGGTTTCACATATTGCTTTCATCAGGTTGCTGTTGAGATTGGAACCATTATCAGTGATGATTGACTCTGGGACGCTGAATCGGCAAATGATACGATCGCGGACAAAGTCTGCCACGACCTTCTTGGTCACTGTCTTATATGATACTGCTTCAACCCATTTGGTGAAATAATCAATTGCCACTAGGATGAACCTGTGCCCATTTGATGCGGTAGGCTCGATAGGTCCGATGACATCCATTTCCCAAGCGGCGAACGGCCATGGTGAGCTTGCTGCATTGAGCTTATTAGGAGGCACCTTTATCATATCTGCATGTATCTGACAGCGGTGGCACTTTCGGACATACTGGATGCAGTCTGTCTCCATATTCATCCAGAAATAACCATCTCGGAGTATTTTCTTGGCTAAGACAAAACCATTCATATGCGGACCACAGTCCCTGCATGAACTTCTTCCAACAACCTGGATGCTTCCCTTGCCTCGACAAACCTTAGTAATCCCAAATCGGGATTCCTCCTGTACAGGATTCCTCCGCTGTGAAAGAAGTTATTGGATAACCTTCGCAGTGTGCACTTCTGAGTAGTGTTTGCAAGTTCTGGATACTCTCCTGTTGACAAATATTTCTTAATGTCCTGGAACCATGGCTTTCCGTCTGCTTCTTCCTCGACATGAGCACAGTAGGCGGGTTGATCCTGGATCTTTACTGAGATGGGATCAATGAAGTTCTTATCCGGATGTTGAATCATGGATGATAGAGTGGCCAATACATCGGCGAACTCATTCTGTACTCTAGGAACATGTCGGAATTCCGTTTTTGCAAATCTCTTCCTCAACTCTTGTACGTGATGCAAATATGGGAGTATCTTGGAGTTCTTGGTTGCCCATTCTTCTCGGACCTGAGCTATGATCAAATCTGAGTCCCCGATCACTAGTAACTCCTGAACGTTCATGTCAATGGCTAGTTTGAGCCCTAAGATGCAGGCTTCGTACTCGGCCATGTTGTTGGTGCACGGGAACCTGAGTTTGGCGTTCACCGGATAATGTTGGCCTGTTTCTGATACTAGAACTGCTCCTATGCCAACTTCCTTAAAGTTTGCTGTTCCATCGAAAAACATTCTCCAGCCATCATAGGATTC
This sequence comes from Nicotiana attenuata, assembly GCF_001879085.1. Classification (NCBI taxonomy): domain Eukaryota; kingdom Viridiplantae; phylum Streptophyta; class Magnoliopsida; order Solanales; family Solanaceae; genus Nicotiana; species Nicotiana attenuata. The sequence continues at coordinate 105,112 of NW_017670836.1, read as the reverse complement.
TGCAATGTCTTCTCCTACGAAGGAGACGTCCTCGTCAAGAAAACACGTCTTTAGAGGCTCGTATTCTCCGCCCACGGTATTTTCGGCAAGATGATCGACTAGTGCTTGTCCTTTGATCGCTTTCTGAGTCATGTAGACAATATCAAACTCACTCAGCAATATTTGCCATTTGGCCAGTTTGCCCATGGGCATGGGCTTCTGAAAGATGTACTTCAGCGGATCCATCCTTGATATGAGGTAAGTGGTATAGGCATAGAAATAATGCCTCAACTTCTGAGCTACCCAAGTCAGAGCACAACCGGTGCGTTCTAGCAGGGAATACCGGGCCTCGTACGGGGTGAACTTTTTGCTGAGATAGTAGATGGCTTGCTCCTTTCTCCCCGTTTCATCATGTTGTCCCAAAACACAACCAAATTCTCCATCCAGTACTGCAAGGTAGAGCAATAGCGGTCTGCCTGGTTTGGGCGGAACCAGAACTGGCGGCGTTGACAGGTATTCCTTGATTCTATCGAAAGCTTTCTGAGAATCATCAGTCCATTTAGTGGCGGCATCCTTCTTCAACATCTTAAAGATTGGTTCGCAAATGATTGTGGACTGGGCTATGAACCGGCTGATGTAGTTGAGTCTCCACAAGAAACTCATAACCTCTTTCTTGTTCTTTGGCGGTGGCAAGTCTTGAATGGCCTTAACCTTTGATAGATCTAGTTCTATTCCTCGTCGACTTACGATGAACCCAAGCTGTTTTCCGGCAGGAACCCCGAATGCACATTTGGCGGGATTCAGTTTCAAGTTGTACCTTCTCAATCTGTTGAAGAACTTCCTCAGGTCTTCCATGTGGTCAGTGGATTTCTTGGATTTGATGATGACATCGTCTACATACACCTCGATCTCTTTGTGCATCATGTCATGGAAAATAGTAGTCATGGCCCTCATGTAGGTGGCCCCAGCATTCTTTAATCCGAACGGCATCATCTTATAACAATACATCCCCCACGGTGTAATGAAAGCCGTTTTCTCTGCGTCTTCTTCGTCCATCCATATCTGATGATACCCAGCAAAACAATCGACAAATGACCGCAACTCGTGCTTGGTGCAGTTATCAATCAAGATGTGTATGTTCGGCAAGGGGAAGTCGTCTTTCGGACTGGCCTGGTTGAGGTCCCGGTAGTCGACACAGACTCTGACCTTCCCGTCCTTCTTTGGCACTAGCACAATGTTGGCCAACCATGTTGGATACTCCACTACTCTGAGGACCTTGGCTTTGACTTGTTTGGTAACTTCCTCCTTGATTTTCAAACTCATGTCTGGCTTGAACTTTCTGAGCTTTTGCTTTACCGGCGGACATGTCGGATCTGTTGGCAATTTATGAGCTAGGATAGATGTACTGAGACCGTTCATATCATCATATGACCAGGCAAATATGTCCTCATATTCCTTTAAGAACTCCGTGTACTCTTTCTTTTCTGATGGTGACAGGTGAACACTGATGCGCGTTTCCTTGACATTCTCTGTGTCCCCCAGGTTGATCACCTCAGTCTCGTCCAAGTTAGACTTAGGTCTATTCTCAAAGTCCTCGACCTCTTTAATGATCTCTTCTGGTATTTCATCTTCTTCTGAGTCTATATCCGTTTGTTGCATTACCTCGTCGCATGTCACATTCATCGGTTCATCAAGATAAGTAATAGTAATGCTGTGTAAAGTAAAGTAAATGGCAGAGAAAAGAGTTAATAAGAGCGAGATTTATAAAAACTGAAATGCTTTAATAAATGGTAAAAGAATTGTTTTGAACATCGGATCTCTTTCCAAAATTCACAGATAATACTGAAGGGAAATCAACTAGCGAAAAATAAAAGATAATGCATAATGCTTTGTTCAGCCTTGCTACCCCGAAGCTCTCCGGGCCCTGGTTGTTCTGACGGACCAATTGTTGAGGCGCTCTCCTCGGTTCACTGTCTGTATGGAAGGGCCTTCCTCCCCTTCCTCCTCGAGAATGACGTGACAGTCCATATTGTCATCTTCCAAGAACAGGTTCTTCATTGCTGCTAATGCTTCATCTTCCTCTGACCCATATATGATGTCGGCCGGCTGGAAAGTCTGTTCCAGGCGGGGTATAGGCTGCTCCAGCGGATAGTAAAGGTCGCGCCATGGTGGCGACCAGTTCTGGAATTCTTCCCAAGTATAACCGTACCCTAACCCAAAAGTGGTGCCATGCTTCTTCAGTTTGATAGGCTTGGTAATTCCTCGGAGATTCTTGCCGAGCCCTTTGCCCGGTTCATACCCGCTCCAGTTTAGTATACTCTCTATCTTGCTATCCCACCACTTATCTTTGTCCACGGCGTTGACTCGCTCAATCTGGTGGTAAGTTTCTCCTCCTAGCTTCCTTCTTCCTTCAATTGCTGGGATGGTTTGGCGACTGTATATGGGGTTACTCCCGTCACCATGAATAATCACTTCTTGGTGATTCCACTCGAACTTTACTGCTTGGTGCAGGGTTGATGCTACGGCTCCAGCGGCGTGGATCCAAGGTCGTCCCAGTAGTAAGTTGTAGGATGCTGGGATGTCTATTACTTGAAAATCAACATCGAACCAAGTTGGCCCCATTTGCAAACATAAACTAATCTCCCCAATAGTGGACCTTTGGGAACCATCAAAAGCTTTGACGTTGATAGCCCCATCCTTGATTTCATGCAGACTTTTCCCCAATGTTCTGAGGGTCACCAATGGACAAATGTTGAGGCTGGACCCTCCGTCAATCAAAGTCCTGGTGATGAAATAGTCCTCGCATTGCACGGTGATGTGCAACGCTTTGTTGTGGCCTAAACCTTCAGGGGGTAACTCATCCTCGTGGAAAGTGATCTTATGACTCTCCAATACCTGCCCGACCATGTTTGCCATTTCTCCTCCAGTTATATTGCTGGGTACATACGCCTCGCTTAGTATCTTCATCAGAGCGTTCTTGTGTGTCTCGGAGCTCTGTAGTAGAGCTAGGATGGAGATCTGCACCGGTGTTTTATTTAATTGGTCGACAACTGAGTATTCTTTTGCCTGTATCTTCCGCCAGAGATCATCGGGCCCAGTTTCGATAGGCCGTCCAGAGGCCTGCTTACTTGATTCAACTAAGTGCTCCGGAGTATAAACCCTGCCGGTCCTGGTCATACCCTGTGCTGCAATTGCTTCTCCGGACCTAGTCTTTCCCTTCCTTCTTGCCTCGGCGGTGTAATCCCAAGGTATGGCCTGTGTATGGAACGGCGTTACGGCTGACATTGCTACAGGAATGGGCACTCTCGTTTTGGGTGGCAATACAACAACTTCGAATGTGTAGGTCTTTTGGAGACCCAAACTCCACCTCAATCGGCTCTGCGGTCCTTTTGGATGACGGTGTTTCAAACTCGAGAGGCACAGACATGTTTACTTCAGCATCCCCAGAGGGCTGGATCTGGACTACAATCGGATTCAGTGTGACGGCTGGTTTCTTAGGCTCGTCACCATCGGCAATTAATCCAATTGACCCCTTGGGGTCCCAATCGTCTTCCACTTCAATCATATGCACACCACCACCCTTATGATCAGGCAAGGGATTGTTTCGAACGTTTGGAGCAGGTTCCTTGGCCACTATGATTTTGTTGTCAATTAGAGCTTGGATTTTGTCTTTCAGAGATCGGCACTCATCAATGGTAGGACCTTTCATGCCGGAATGGTATGCACAGGTTTTATTTGGGTTGACCCACTGGGAAGGATTATCTGGAGTTATGGCAGGGATTGGGGTGACGTAACCGGCTGCTCTGAGTCTTTCATATAGTTGGTCGATTGGCTCGGCGATGGCAGTGTATTGCCTGGGAGGTTTGCGGTCAAAGTTAGGGCATGGCCTGGGGAAGTTTTGGCGGGCGGGAGGTGATTGGTAGTGGGCATTATAGGCTTGGTAGACGGGTGCAGTTTGGGAATATCTTGGTGAGGTGGGTTGATATGTGGGAGAGGGAGATGATTGGTAAGCAGGTGATGGAATTAGGTAAGAGGGCGGAGGTGCTTGGTAATTGGGAATAGGCTGGTACGTGATGGGGGGTACCGGGTAGGCCTAGTATTTTACTGGGGACTTGGTTCTCTGTGCAACCATCACGGCACTCACGTCCTTTTTCTTGGATGCGCCACCAGATTGTAGGGCTTTGTTGTTAGCCTGCAGTGCTTCAAAATTAGTGACCATTCCGCTCTTAATGCCCTCTTTAATCCTTTCTCCCAGCTTGATGATATCGGAGAATTTCTGGCCCTCTATCAACATTAACCTCTCATAGTACTGCGCATCTTGCGCTCGGACGAAAAATCGGTTCATCTGCTCTTCCTCTAAGGCCGGCCTGACCTTAGCAGCCTCGGATCTCCATCGAGTAGCATACTCGCGGAATGTCTCAGTAGGTTTCTTTTTCAGATTCTGGATGTAGAAGACATCTGGTGCATTATCTGTATTGAATCTGAACCTATCCATGAAATCGGACGCCATTCCTACCTAGCTTGTCCACTTCTTGGGATCTTGGCTGATGTACCAAGATAGCGCGTCGCCTTTCAAACTTCTCATGAAGAGTTTCATGCGAATCTTTTCATCTCTTCCTACGCCGACCAACTTATCACAGTAGGTCCACAAATGGACCCTGCGATCACCTGTGCCATCAAACATTTCGAACTTGGGAGGTTTGTACCCCTCGGAAAGTTCAACGTCTGGCTGGATGCAAAGATCCTAATAATTCAGCCCTTCAATTCCTTTGTTTCCTTCAACACCTTGTACTCGATTGGTCAATTTCTGAGCTCGGCAGCCAAGCTCTTGATGAGAGAATCTTTGTCATCAGATTCTGGTGTGTTTGTAATGGGTCTGGTGTAGTGTGGCAAGGTTTCCACATATATGGGAGTGTGGTGGGGATGATCATTTGATGGTTCAGGAATGAGGAGTGCAGTGTTGTTGGGATGTGTATTGCAATGAGTAGCGGGCTGTTTCTGCGGCTTTGGGATGGGGTGTTGAGCATTGGGAAAGTTGATGTCTGGAGTAGTGAGGGAGAATGACAGACTTGCCAAGTTCCGAACTTGGTCTAGTTCTTCTTGAAATTTCAGTAACTTCTGTTCGAGCAGAGTGGCACTTTCTTTGGATACCTGAATACCCTGAGGAACCTCTATCCTTTCAACCGAATTCTCCTTTCTGGCATTGTTCAAATCTTCCATTTTTGCTTTGCACTTGTTTTTGATAGGCTTGGAGGAGGAGGAGGTGGAGGGCCCTTAGATCTTGTGGAGTAGGATGACGATGCCTGAATGCACGAACTAACCTTTTTGGGAAGGGGAATAAAAAATAAAAGTAAAAACAACAAAAAGGTAACAAGTTAGTACGAATTCTGTGAAAGAAATATTGCAGTATTTAAACACATAGTACAAGAATATAAATCGTGTCCTAAATTGGGTGCCTCGTTGTGCCCGAGGTAGGCCTAGCGACAAGTTGATTTGGAGAACTTATAATGCTAAATGCCTCATTTTATTGATAAAAATGAGACGAATCCCAAAACGACACTAAAATTGCATAAGGTAAAAAATGTCACTAATGGTCGTTGGCCTTATTACATTTCAAAGCAGAAAAGAAAAGAAGCTCTTAACTATTTGGTCCCAGAAGGACCTTCCCCAGACTCGGCATCTTTGGCTCCATCGAACAGCGTCACCAGCTCACGTAATCCCAGCAGCAGATAAGCCCTAGCCGAATGTCCTCCTTCATTTCCTTCGGCGTTTTGGCAATTCTCGATCCTCCGAATGAACTTCCCTTCCAGCTCTACTAACCCTCGCTCCAAATGCCCTAGGCGCTTGTTGGCTCTGACAGCTATATCCTTCCATTCCTCGATCAACTTTTGATTTGCCTCTTGAATCTCCTGATGCTCGCTCTCGCACTCCCTGATCCTCTTGCGCAACTGGTTGTACTTAACCTGTATCTCAGCCCTTTCGTCGATGACCCTGTGACCTCAAACATATCCGGGCTGCCCTAACCCAACATGATCTTCTTCTAGCCAACCTGGATAGTATAAGGTGTAACCGGCATGATACCTGTCAGGTTCTATAGAATCTCTCTCTAGGACGACCTTGCTGTTCCATATTTGTTGGGCTTGACATTTGTATGGGCTATCGTCGTCTTGGAAATCAGCCCTGAAACGACTCATCTTTTCTACCTTTTGGTACGACTTGCTTTCTCCCCGCTTGCCTCATGACCCGGAGAGGGACATAAGAATAAGTTCCCCTCAGACTAGTGAGTATGAGAAATGGAGCGTCCCGAGAACGGATGATGAATTCTCTAGTGGGGAACCATTCGAACATCCACCGTACCTTGTCTTCTTTCAAGTTTTTAAACAATTCCACCCATCCTCGAGCATCCCCTGGCCGAGCAAACATGTCAGGCATATAGTTCATTCTATTGGGATGGTGAAAGGCTATATGATCATTCCACGGCCTCCGTGGAAGCTCTTGGCGGTATCGACCCTTTTGGAGATGTTCTATGAGCCAGAGTTGGAGTAATAAGTTGCAACCCTCAAAATGACTGGCCCCTCGTTGACAATTTTCCAAAGCTCGGTAGATCTCCGCAACAATCATGGGCACTATGCTGAAATGTTGCCCTTCAATCCCCTCCATTAGTGTCTTGGTGACCATGGCTAGTCTGGTTTGGATCCTAGCCTTCTTCATGGGAAACACTATCATCCCCAAGAAACAGAACATGAAGACGAAAACCCTCCTGTGGATATGCCCCAATGAGGTGAGGGTGAATTCGTCTGGATAGGTGCGGTAGGACTTGCTATGACTGTACCTCTCGTACAGGTAGTCGAAGGGAATATAGGAATCCTTCAAACAAGTCAAATCTGAGTTTTTCTTCAACCCCATCATTTTGAACAAACCTTTACCCTTGCGATTTTCTGGCATGAGCAAACCCGGAGTCTCCCAAGGAATACCGGCTAACCCTCCTATTTCCTCGAGTAGCGGGGTCATTTCAAGGTCCCCAAATCGAAATACCGATCTATCACTATCCCAGAATAAGGTCGCAGCCTCTATAATGTTGTCCGACTGAATTTCCAAAAGAGAAGGGCAAGTTTTCCAAATACTTGCGGACGAGAGTCCGGTCACTGGAATGAAGGTCTTCCCACCATCTTAGCAACCTCGGGTGAATATTAGTTACCATGCCGAATCTGGGGACTTCGTGCCTCATTTTCTGCAAAATAAAGCGTTAGTCCCTTACCCCCACCGAACTCGACTATTTAAATCAATAATTGGCATATACAACATTTATTTCTCCAAATAAATGCACAGAGTATGGTGTTGTCCGTTTGGGTCCCAGGGGAACCCAGTGGACTTTGGATAGGCTATCCTAAAGAGTCATTATGTGGACATCATAACTGACTCGACTAGGTTTGGACAGTGATGCATGAACAGTTAAATAGAATAAGGTTTCTATGGGGTGCTAGATCGGTACCCTTGAGCGGACAACTCAAGAGGGAAAGGCACGGAACCGTTGACTGAACCGCTGATCGACTAGTTTTACCGCAAATAAGCCTTTGCCAAAATTTAGGGGTAATAATATTAGAAGAGCGCAACCACTCATCAAGCGTTTCTATGGTATTTGTTTGGCACGAGTGGAATATGATGTTGAAGATGCAAATTACAAAAAATGAAACAGATTGTCACGAATTTTCACGTTCATAATGATTACAATAATTGCTCGAAAATTACAACGGTATTGAAAGAAAGCAGTAAATGAAAGCGCTAAAGAAAAAGAAAACAAAAAGACAAGTTAGTTTCGAATAAAGGTATTAAACAAAGCAATAAAGAAAATAGTAAATTCACATATAACATGAAGTGGTAGAAGCCTAAAGAATCCCCAGCAGAGTCGCCACGCTGTCGACGCCCCCTTTTTTTCTAAGGCGAAATCGGGTTTACGACATTCGGGAAGACAACTCTATTCCCGTTTGGGAATTGGGTTTTTGGATTTGAATAGTCGCCACCTAATGATTAAGTGCATTAGGACACTAAGGGTTTTGAATTTGATAACCAGAGTTCGGGTAAGGGCTAGAAATTATCTCGAGGGGAAGGTGTTAGGCACCCCTCAAGATCCACTAGTGTGGTTCCCGACCATGCTATGTTGTGACTTTACAGATAATCAATCAAGGCTCAAATAAGGACTTGCAATCAAATTGAAACTTTTGAAAGTAAGTAGAAAGAGAGCAGAGATTTGAAAGGTCAAAACAATTCTAAAGAGAGAAAACAAAGACAAACAAAGGAAAAGGGATCCTAGGTTTATGATTAATATGGATCACTTCAATGCAATACCCAGCAATCACTCCTCAAAGAGGGGTCGCACGAGATATTAGCGCATCGGTCATCATCTCCATATTCTACCCTTCCCACCCCGTAAAGGTTATTTAAACGTGTGGATTGGTCACGAATGCTTATTGCGTGCTATTACCCACCCCTTCCTATAAGTCCTAGAGGGTATTTAGGACCACTATTCCTACAAGGTAAGGTCTAGGCTGAACCCTTAGGTTTAAAGGACAAAATGCTAGGCGACATACATAACAAGTAGGACTGCGCATAAAGGAACCATACAAAGGCAAATAAGAGGCTCACAGATCCCTCACAAGTAAACATGTAATTAGCACGTCTCAAACATATTTAAGGTCTTAAAAGAACGCGAGTTTAAAGATCAATTTTAGCAGAAGGTTTAATCACAACTGAGTTATCCGAAGAGCGTTTGACATGCAGAAACACAACTAAGAAAACAGTTGAGTAAGTAAAGGTGAGGGAACTGTTAAAACATCGCTTGAAAAAAAAAGGAAGAGATTTGAAAATACAATAGTTTAAGTAAACAAGTATCAAAATAACATGATCCTGGGTGGAAAGGTACCAGTAATTTAAAAACTTAATAGAGCACGAATCAGGAAATTAGTGATAGCCTATAAATACGAAACAGGTTTCCAGATAAAGGGATTTTCAGTAAAAGAGTGGACTTTCGGAGATACGGATAAAAGAGTTGGGAAAGTTAAAAGGTAGAGTAGTTTGAAACTAGTAAAACAAAATCAATCATCTTTATTATTATTGGGCCTAAAGCTTGCCTAGGCGATGTATATATTGCCTTCTTGTCTTAAAAAAAGTGGTGAACATGCATATTGATTCCAGTTTTAAAGAGAAGACGCAGTCAAAAAAACTTGTGTTGTTAAATTAAACAGCTAGTGAGGCATTCAGCAATTGCAACCCTTAATAACATGATGTCTAATGCACATAAAGCTCCTAAAGCATGGTCTCTAAATGCAGTAGTACTTTCATAACAGTTGTTCGTTAATTACTATCTGACTACAAAGTGAGTATAACAATCTGAAATTAAAGAGCCTAAAACAGGATATCTAGGTGTAAGATGCATGTCCTACGCATAGCTTCTATTGCACAAATTGGTAAGTAAAGCCCTATAGACATGTCCTCTACCCATTAATTAAACTAAGCATGCATAATCCCTCCCAATTTCACTATAACCCCAATCAGTTGTTTACAAATTATTACAAACCATGATAGCTGAATTACATAATGAAAGATAAAATAAGAGGCTACTCTATAGGGAGCCTTCAATCAAGCCCGATCTTCCAACCTCACTTCTTTCGAGTTTCACAACCTTGACCATGGTTTGGGTGCGGCAAAGCTCCCTAAGGGCCGAATGGGGGTCCTTGGCCAATACCAGCACCCAAACATTACCAAAATGTTGAACAAGTGCAGTGTTGAATTACCAGCCTTGTGCATCAAAGCTCAATGGGTACTCAAAGGTGCCCAAGGCAATGCTTACACGAAGGGGGGTAGAACCTAAACTCTAGGAGTAGTGAGAGTGTGATAGAATTTTCTTTAAAGAAATTGAGTTGAAAGACAGTTTTTAAAAAAAATGATCCATGTAGAAACAGTTTTGAAAGAAAAACAATGGGACAATTTTGACAAACTCAGAAACAAAATACACCATATAGTTCCGGGCAGTAAACACAAACAGGGAAAAGGGGAGTGGGGTAAATAGTTCACATGTAACAACACAGTTGCACCTAGATAGCAAAGGAAAGCATTTCAAAGCTTAGACAGTCAACAGGTTTCAAACAAAAGGGCTCATGATCACATGCTGAGAATGTACTGGGGCTAGGGAGTAGGAGAGAACATGCATTGAGCAAACCAGTAGGCATGCTGGATTAATAGGAGGATAGTCACACAGGGGCATGTTAGTTGCAATAAGGACAGTAGATCCCTAAGTAAAAACATAGAAGAAATAAAATAAAGTGCAGCATGTATAAAAGCATATTGTTTTGGATGCTACAAATCAAATAGAGGGCATACCAGTCAAGGATGAGATAGTGTAGAGTAGTAGTGTGTAGGGAAGTGAGCAGTAGTATGCAGACCAAACAATCAACAATGTATAGAGCAGTAGTATAATGGAGCAGCCCCCAAAGATCAGTCAGTCTTGGCTTTCAGCCGACTGAGTAATCAGTAATCAATAGGAAAGTGGGAGAGGATGTGTAGAAAACAAGAGAGAACACTGAGTATGCTTATGTGTGTAAGGGAGAGTTCAGAGCAATGAGCTTTTTTTGTTCTTGTCTTTTTTTTTCTTTTTTGTCAAAGAGAGGGTAGACTACTTATAGTTTTGAAAACAAGTGGAAAATAAGGTAACACGTATAGACTGATCATAGTTATAAAAATAATACCAATTAGAATCAATTAAATCCTCGGACTCTCTTCAATTGAGGAGTCCTAGTTCAAACGGTACAAATTGTATCAAATAAGGAAAATTATTATTTGCAGGACTGGTATTTCCATAATAGGAGTAGTAAAAGTATAAAGAATATTTCAAGTAAGGAAAGTATAAGGACAACATATTGTGCACACAAATTAGTTCAAGGAATCACGGATGAAATTGAAAATCACAGGGAATCAGTACTAAGTAAGGAGAGCATTTCACAAATAAGGAAGTGATTCAAAAATCAGTGTAAAACTTCTAAGGAAAACATATACAAATTCAGGGATTCGAAGAGATACACAAAATCAGCAGAATATTTGGTAAACGATGAACAATTAGACCTATAAAACACAATAGGCATGAAAATCAGAGAACCCTAAGCAAGAAATCACAGAATCAATAGAAGGCTGGAACCCTAATAGCAAAATTAAAGCATGGAACTCGGAGAGTAACCAGAAGATCACACCAACAAGCACATAACACAAACATAAACACATAATACTCAAAAAATCAGAAGATATAGTGATTTCAAAAGGGTTCAGGAAACCCTAGTTTTAAAAGAAGAACAAAACGTTGAAAACTTGAACAATCGAAAAGATCTAGTAGAGAGTAGTGTAAAACACAAAAGAATAAGTTAAAAATCGTTTAAAAAGACAAGGTTTTTAAGAAAATTAGGGTTTCGTAATAAACCAGTGAGAAGTAAGGAACTTGGCTGTGAAACTCGTTAATAATGATGCTCACAGCACCATCGAACCATAAACCATCGGAGAAAGGTCGCGGACAAACCAGGCAGAGCTTCCGATGACCATCTTGCATGGTGGAGGCTTCTGGAGTCTCGAAGATAGAGGGAATCAACAAGACAAGGTTTCACGGTGGCTGGTGGTCGAGAGAAGTGAGGCTGGAGGTGGCCGGAGAGGCGGTCGATTCATCGGAGACGAAGGAGAGAACCAGAAGGTTCTAGAGAGAAGGGAGAGCAAGAGTCAGTGTAGAGAGAGAGAGACCGTCTCTGAAATGAGGGGCTTGGGGGGGGGGGGGGTTTATTAGGATTTAATTTGGAAATAGAACCTGGGCCGTTGATCTCACTTGATCAACGGCTCAGATTAAATCAAGGCTGGACCGGGTCGATTAATTGAAATATGGGTCGGTCCAATTGGGGTTAGGACTGGGTAAATTGAGGGCTAAAATTGAAATCCGAATGGGCTATAATTGCAATGAAATGAGGCTAAATGTTAAATAGCCAGTTTTCCCCTTTTATTTTGTATAAAATAGTTAAAATGATTTTTAAAACAAATTAAAAGCACTGAACTAATTAATAATATATAAGTATTAATTTAAAAATACTGGAAATAATTTGATAATTATGAAATGTCGTTTATTGTAAAATAGGCTATAATTACAATTACATGCAATTTAGCTTTTATATACCAAATAAATTTGTAAAAAATATGCAAAAAAATCACCTTAATTATATCTGGGTGTAAATATGAGAATAAGATAAATTATTCACCAAAAATGATAGTCTGGAAATAATTATTGAATTTTGTACTATTAAAATAGACAACAAAGTGATTTTAAAAAATCTTTAAAATAACAAAAAATACCAAAACTCTTGGGTATGCTTATATATGCATGTACATACTATTTTGAGAATATTTTGAGTATATATAAAAATACATAGGGAAAAATTGGGTATCAACAGTTCGCTGAGTAGTATTAATTGTGTAAAGTTTCATAATGTACAAGCTTTCCGTTTGCTGGTTTGAGGTTTGAATATTATGGAGAGTAGAGTTAAATTATGATATTTCTGTACTTATCAAATAATTGATACTGATATGGTGGGATCGGGTTGCGCGCCGCAACAGGAGGAATAAGGGTGATATATTGAGGAGGAATAAGGGTGAAATGCTAATGTACGGTGGGATCGGGTTGCACGCCGCAACAGGAGGAATAAGGGTGGCTTGATGTAGAGTAATAAGGGTGAATATGTATATTGATATTGATCATATGGTGGGATCAGGATGCGCGCCGCATCAGTTTGTATGTTTATGTATCTCTTTCTTGTACTGTGTAAGTTATTCCAAGTTTTACATTTCACTTAAGGATTGGTTATTGTCGGATACTGATAGAAATACTTGAGTTCTGTATTCATTCCTTGCAAGTTACTACTTTATTTTGTTCCGTTCTTCTTTCGTCTTTTATTATACACTCTATGTAGGTTATATTGTAATTGCCCCGCCGTAGCCTCATCACTACCTCGTCGAGGTTAGGCTCGGCACTTGCCAGTACATGGGGTCGGTTGTACTGATACTGCACTCTGCACTTTTTGTGCAGATTTTAGAGCTGGTAGTGGCTGATTGAGAGTCTGGCTTCAGATTTCACAGTTAGGAGACCTAAGGTAGTCCTGTTGGCGCCCGCAGGCCCTGTCGTCCCCTTCTATATCTCTATAGAACTGTTTTATTTATTTCCAAAACAGATATAATTTCTTTCAGATCGATATTTGTAGAAAATCATAGTATGTTCGTGGATTGTGACACCGGATTTTGGGTAGTTGGTAATGGTATTGGCAATAATATATGGACAGAAAGGTTATTTACATACTTCCGCATTTAATTCTACTTGTTCTAGCTTGTAATTTTAATCAATGATATGCAAAGGAAAACGATCAATAAAACTCTAACATTGGCTTGCCTAGCGAGTGTGATGTTAGGCGCCATCACGGTCCCGATGGTGGGAATTACGGGTCGTGACATTTGTACTTGGGCATCTCGTACCTTCTTCACCTGTACCTTACTTACCTTTTGATCTCTTCTAACTAGATTTACCGTAGAGCCATTATAGAATATGGCTGTTGTACTATCCCCTTTTTACCTCTGATATTTAGAGTGATTCTAAAATATTCTGAATCACGATTTCTATAATCATCGGGGTCTAATTAATCAAACTCCTAATTCACATAGCAGATGTAACTCTTTAGTTTTCTCTTCTATCTCACCCTTTGAGTAGGCTTACGCTATCTTCTGGTCTGCGGTTCAGGTTATTAGTTATTACTTTAGCCCCTCGTGGACGCTATGGAACATCCATGATATAACCTTCTAGCAATTCAAGCTTTTGTCAGTGACGTGCACTCAATTCTTTCTTTTAACTTGTACTGGAGTCTCCTATAGTTGTATCATTGTCAACATATATGATGCATGAATAACACTCCGAAATCTTAAGTGTGTTCATAACGTAACTAACTGCGGGTCATAGATCAAATAATTCCTTTCGTGCCTTCTTAGCTTTCGTTAAAAGTAAGCAATTACTTTTCTTGGTCTCTCTGCCACTTGTTGCATGAATACTTGGCTTATCTTAGTGCCCACATATATTGGAATTTTGTGCAACTCATATGATCTCGAATATTACTTTGGATTTTACTTCCCGTTCCTTAGTCACAATTGGTACCACTTTCTTATAGAGTGCATACGATATTGTAGTGAGACTGTTTGTTACAAGACCATTATTTATTTAGGTCACTATGCTTAGTTTGAAGCCTTCTTCCTTATTTCTTCAGCTAGTCTTTCATTGTAGCATTTAGGGAAGACTCTCTGACTCTTGTAAAGCTGTGAGCTTATCCCATCAAATACCTGACGAAATTTTTGATGTTCTTACTCACCTATAAATATTCTTAGTTACATACCTCCGTGCACTTGTTCTTGTAGGGTTACTTCTAAACTTGTCTCCCCCGTGACACTCTCTTTTATTTCCGTAACACTTTTACGGCAACTATAACTACCTCAACTCCTACCTAAATATTTCTCAAGAATTACAATGTCGTATTTGCGAGACTGAATTCCCTATGCTGGGTTCACTAGGTTTATCTTGTACGATTTGCTGATTTATCTGTATCCTTTTGTCTAGCCATAACTAGGCTCTTCCTGAATCAACTACTAACTACTCGTTGGTCCATTCTCATATCTATATTTCGCGTAGTCTCTCTTGGGTTGTCTCGTTTGTCTTAACTTACCTCTCGCACTGGCTCCTTATGTATCAAGTGTTTATTCGTGATTATTTATCAATAACATCATGGGAAGGAACCCTTGTTGCATCTCCCCACCATTGTGCTTGTATAATGTTCTGGAGTCATAATATATATGTAGGATCTGAATAAATGCAATCTCACCCCTTTCGCCTCTTTACCGCATTCTTCCTTTACTAGTCCATGGTTATCTCATCATCTTTGGCATCTTTTCACATCTTCAATGACTCTTACTCGCCTTGCGGTAACACTTCTATACAGGGGATAACTAAATCTCTTACGCGCGAGGGTGACACCTAGGGTAACTGGCACACTTAGTCCCATAAGCATAACTCTGCTCACATTGCTTGCTTTAGGGAAGCGTCTTCGTGAATGACCTTTAAAGGTTATTCTTTCGTTGTCCATTCTATCATTTCCGAAATACCATTTCTGAAATTCTTACGTAATCGACTATTATCGAATCTTTTGGTCCCTAAATCATGTTCGATTTTTTTATTTACTAGCCTATGTTGATTTCTATTACTCCGGGGGTTCTAACTTAGCCTTCTGGTAATTACATTGGAGTCGCCAACTCATTTTCTCGAAATGAGGATATGACTTTATTCCTTATACTCATTTATAGTCTCAAGGAATGTCACCTCTTGTCTTTTCCTTTACTTGACTATAGACTATGTCATCCTGTCATATTATGATTTACCGTTACCACCATTTTATCACATCTTACTCTTAATGCTTCATTTACTCTCTTCTTATTCTCCTGCTAATATCTCTATTTATTACCTTATTCGAAAAACTTCAACAAAATATTCTTTCACATTTATCTCCCCTTGTTTCATCTCACTGGCTCTTCGGGTCGCCTACTATTCTCTTTTTACTAGGGGCGGGAGTCATACTAAAGTAAATATTTATCCCTTCTAGGATGCCACTACATGTCTTTTGATATTTTTGAACGTTCTAGTATTCATATCGGACTGTACTATTCTAAAGTGCATCATTTGGTATGGATGATCTAATAGGGCCTCAAACAGGGCCACGTCATCGAGAATTCACTCTCTACTAATGACCTTACCTGCTGCTGTATTAGCCTACTGGCTAGCTGTAATTTTTCAAATTGCAAGCATCTCTATAATTAGCAAACATAATTCTTGGCTCAAACTCTTACGACTCAGCTCTATAGCACGATGTGGATATGAATGAAGGGTAACATACTCCTAAATGCCTTGTAGCTTCCTGTTTATTAATGTGATGCACAACACATCTATAAACAAGGCTCTACTAGACACGGCTTGTAGACTCCCTAGGACAGAACTGCTCTGATATAAATTTTTATCATGCCCCAAACCTAAAGAGGCGTGCCCGGCACCCGGTGCCATACTCGACCCGAGCATACCACTCTGTAACTGTGAACTCTGGAGGGGTAACCCGCAACTTAGGCCGATGAGGCCATATTCTGAATCTTTTGAAAATAACGTCTCTCTCATCTGTGGGGTAAACATACCAAAAAGCTTATATATATAATTGTGCAGGCCAACGAAGCCGCCATGAACATTTACTGTTATACAAAATATACAGGACTCGTCTACAAGCCTGTAAAGATAACTGAACTGTACCATGGTCGGGACAGGGCCTCGACCTACCCATCAAACCTGTATATATAAAATGGACTCCAATTTCTAAACCTGGCAACTCCGAGGAAGTGGAGCTTACCAACCAAGCTGATGTTTGACCCTGTCTGTTGGGAGGGTATGTCCAACTGTCAATCAGAACCTGCAGGCCTGAAATGCAACGTCCCCAGCAAAAGGGACGTCGGTACGAAATAATGTACCGAGTATGTAAGGAAATAGAATAACTGATAGCTGCAACTGAACTGATAATATAATAACTGAAAGTAACTGGGAGTCAAAGATAATCTGAAGATATGCTTACCTGCTGATACTGACTCAACTCTCTTAATATAGTAAGTAAAATAGCTATCCAGCCTAATAAGGCTCTGTATGTGCAACTGCTCTGCCGTAGTAGGCTCGCTCATAGGCGCTCTGTCATACTAAGATCTATATCTCGGCCATTTTGGGCTCGCTCATAGGCGCTCGGCCACAGTAGGCTCGATATATAACTTACCATCTGATCAAAGGTTGCCCAATAGGGTCCTGCCCATCGATTACAGCTCAATGGTAGTAAAAATACTGTAATACTGTATATATATAGACTCTATGCTCTCTTGGCTGAAAGAAGACAAAACTAAACTGAATATGATAAGGGAGAATGCTGTAACTTAGGAGACTAGGACAATGTACATAAATTTAGGAATATGAACTTCTCTTAATGTCTCGTTATCAAAAACATGTAGTTAGTGGATCATGCCAAAATGAAGGAAAAAGTTTAGCTTTGACATACATTAAGCTCGTTGAGTCCTTAATAGCTTCCAAACAACTCTTTAAACAACTCAACTCAGTCTACCATAGCATAAGGAGATTCAAAATTTGTGTTGAGTAAAGGCTAAGTCTGTAACTTAAGCTAGTAGCTCGTTTTATGTAAATTTGGGCAGCATCTCCCTGGTAACAAGGGCCTCCTCCAATACCATATACCAACAACAACAAACCAGAGCAATACAATAAGAACAACATCAACAATATGGTACAAAATATTTCATTAACAAGTCGTTAACATATCACGACGAGCGGCAAGCTCGGATTGAATGCCTTCAGCACCCTTCAACCCCATTATCACACCTTATAGACTTCATACATTAAATTAACAGAATAATTAACATGATAATGAATTTATTCATCAATGATTCAATCCTTATACCATATATTTATAACAAAGGAAACAATCCACAACTCCAACTATCTTCAATTAGCAACTTTATTCACTAGTTCAGGTCTAGTCCATCCATTTAACTTAATCAACATCAAGATAACCTTAAGCACATGCAAGAACACAATACAAATACCTCCTACAGTAGCTTCAAGCCAAAATCCAAGTTATATTTATCTTAAAACAGCCCACAATGGCAATACAACACCATAGAAGTGACTTAAGCTAATCCAAGTATTGTCTTGTAGTTTATCATCCTAACAACTTAACCAATATACAAGCAAGCTTAAGCACAATTAGTAGTCTATTATACTCACCTTATACAGTAGCAAAAACTTGAAATTTTAGCCAAACACGGCCCACAACTATCCTCAATGACAACACAACCTCAAAGAGGTGTTGTTCTTCACTAGAACTAACTTTTGATGTTGAAATATGGTGTAATCCATTTGCAAGACTTGAAATAAATTAGGTTTGATATGAAAACCTTGGAAGAGTATCTGACATGACATAAAACACTTAAAACAACCTCCCACACGAGCTGGAACCACCCAAAAATCAGCAACAACAAGAAGAACAAGAAACTTACTAGCGCGACGGGATTCCCGACACTTGATTTGTGTTGTATGCCCTTAGTTTGGGTCTTGGATCATGAGAGAACATTTAGAGAGTGTTTCAGGTGTCTAGGGTCTGAAGATACTGAAAAAGAATGAGTTAAAACGGGATTGAGGCGTCTTATATATATAAATATATCTCAACCTTCATTGTGGGTCCCATAGAGAGCTGCTTGGTGCAGTCTCACGAAAAGAGAATATCTCTTTAATCCAATGTTGTACCGACTAATGGTTTAATGCATTAGAAACTAGACTCATAGATATTCAATTTGGTAGGTAGATCACCCCATAATTCAAAGTAAATTGGGAGAAAATCATATCTACATTTGACCTAATTTTCAGCACATTTATGAATGTAACTTGTGATGACCTTTGCCAACTTTTGTTCTACAACTTACTTGACATAAAAAAAATAACACACGACTAGCATACGACTAGAATAACTCATAACATAACCTCCTTATCTTGTTAAGAACCCTAGTCTCATCACAAAAGTTCACGTTAAAGCATTCCCAACTTGTCGACATTCGACGAAACTTATTTTCTTCAATTTGCTTAGTTTCTTAGCCTTTCAACCCTCTTGGTACTTGTTATCCATGATCCTAAAGATTTTTAATCTCCAAGGTAAAATGATTAACTTACTTTATGTATTGTCAAAGATGACTTCATTTCTAAGCTTACATCAATTGACTTACGAATACTCTTTCGTACGAAGATATAGGGTGTAACATTGCGTTCGCGAAGAAGGGAAAATGGGCACTGGAAATCGTGCTACGCATTCGTGATAGCCAGCCAGCGTTCGCGAAGGTCTGGGACCTATGGCCTTCGCGTTCTCATAAAATGGCCCGCGTTCGCGTAGAGGAGGAGGCTAGAGCTGGATGGCCGCTGTTATTCTTCGCATTCGCAAAGAAGCCCACACGTTCGCGTAGGGTAGGCCAGGAAAGCCTCCGCATTCGTGAGGCTCCTGTCACGTTCGTGATGGGTAATTTTCTGAGGGCCTTGTGTAACGACACGATTGGTCATTTTGATCACTTGCACTTCGCTCGGTAGTTTGGGGGCACGAGTAGCTCCGTATGATGTATTTGGACTTTCGTGCAAAATTTGCATTCATTCCGAGTTGATTTGATATGTTTCAGTGTGAGTTTTTGGAAGTCGAAAGTACATTAAATTTGATTTGAGGTGTGTTTTGTCGTTTCAATGTTGTTATACATGATTTGAGGCCTCGAATAGGTCCGTGATATATTTACAGGGTCCCTAGGGGCTCGGGTGAGTTTCGAATACGTTTGGATTGTGTTACGCTCGTTTTTTCTTATGTTTCGATGTCGTTTCTTCAAGCATAAATGGTACCACATTGAACAAATGAGTTTCGATTTCTGTTTTTATTTCAGCATTAGATCCGTATCATAATTACGGAGCCATAGCAAAAAGAATCATCGAATTTGGACATCGTACGAGGATTTTATGATCATTTTACTACGAATCAGGTTGCCAGATTTTTCAGATTAATTACTAAATTGCCACTGACTTCGTATTTAAAAATCTCCACTATTTCCAAATATTGAAACCAACGTATCTCCTTTAATATAAGGTCAAATGGAGTGATTCAAGAGCCTAACTTGTCTAGAATTTCACAAGGAATCCATTGGAGGCATCAAAAGCGAGTTTAGGGTCATTTCGCACAAGAAACAAGGCAGAACAGTGTTAAATCGAGGGTTTTATTCATTTAACATATTTTGAGTTGGAGAGCTAGCATTTGGGAAATTTTTGGAGACGATTTTCACCATATGGATTGGGGTAAGTGTTCTATACTCGATTTTGGTTATATTTCACGAATCCAACTTCATTTTTGGCAATTGATTGATGATTTCAAAGTGAAATTTGGGAGTTTTGTCTAAAATTTCATAAAGTAAATTTTTGAGTTTTGAACATCGATTCGGACTCGGATTTGAGTGAAACTAGTATGGTTCAACTCGTAATTAAATGGGTTGTCGGATTTAGTGATTTCTTTCAAGTTCCGAGGCGCGGGCCCGAGTTTGACGTTTTGGTCGATTTTGGGATATTGACCTTTATCGATTGGATTTGTTTCCTTTGGCATTATTTGATGTATTTTAGTTGCTTTCATATAGTTTCGAGCCGTTCGGAGGTCGGTACGCGTGTTGTGGCATTCTTGAAACATCCTTGGCTTGCTCGGTATTTGAATTGGCTTGTTCAAGGTAAGTAACACTTCAAAACTTGGTGCTGAGGGTATGAAACCCCAAATTACGTGCTATGTGATTGGTGCTGAGGTGATGGACGTGCTAGGTGACGGGCATGTGGGCGTGCACTGTGTGAATTGTCACTTCGTTATTTCTTTGGTACTGTGTAGTTACCTGATCTTACCCGTAACCATGAAATTTCTACGTACTTGAGCTATTGAGCTTTGATCCATGTTAGACACCATGTCTAGGCTACATGCTTATCCGGTTGGGAACCACTGAGGTCATTTCTGCTGTTGAGTTATCTGCTTTCATTGCTTTATATACTTAGTCTACGCATTATTTATTGATACATCATATCATCACTTTCGGGCTAGTTTCATGACATTGTGAGCCGGTGTGAGAGACACTAGAGAGATTGAACACTTAGTGAGGCTGGGGCCTGATTATGTGTGACATTTATGGGATCGGACTGCAGGCCGCAGCGGTTATACTGATTTATAATAGTGCTTGGGCTGAAGGAGCCCCTCTAGAGTCTGCACACACCCCAGTGAGTGTTGTTGATTATATTTAGGGATGAATCTTCCCTGGACATGAATCTTGTCTTAAGCATTTATATACCTGGGGATGGATCTTCCCCACGGGTTGGATTTGGCTCTACTCAGTACTGGGTGACCGTTAGTCAGTTGATGTATATATTCTGGGATGGATCCCTGGGTCGAATTGGCCATATACAGTACTGTGTGATTGGGCATGATGAGAGGAAAGTGTGAGACAGTGGTAAAGTACTCTGAGAGTGTGAGTACATAGTTCATCTCTGAGATACATGGTATTGACATGCACACATGACATACAGTCGTAGAGATGTATTTTTCCTCATATTGTACGGTATCACGTCATTCATGACTTCTCACACATAGTGGCATATGGGCATAGTCATGCATTTTACACTAGCTATCTGGAAAGAAAATAAAACATCCTATTTATTATTGAAAGGATATTTTTTTAGGAAAATTACCGTTTTTAAACTCACTCATATTTTGGCTACATCGGTAAACCACTTGGGTTTTCACTGATATACTTGAAAGGCAGAACTATTTTTTCAGAAATCATGATTAAGCTGAGCATTTTATCTTTGAGCTACTTCAATTATTACTTGCTTTACGTCATTATGGACTCTTGTTGGCTATTGGTGTTGGATCCGACCTTTGTTCCAGATCGTCACCACTTTCAACCTAAGGTTAGGTTTGTTACTTATTGAGTACATGTGGTCGGTTGTACTGATACTACACTTCTGCACCTTGCGTGCAGATGTTGACCGTTGATGTTGCTGTGTTCGACGGGAGCTAGATTTGAAGACATACCTGCGTCCGGTTGTAGCTGCCTCTTGTTCATGGTAGCCTTAGATTCATAAAACTCTATTTATGTACTTTTCGGATATATGATGTATTTATTTTATACCAGCTTTTATAATTCTATTCTTAGAAGCTCATGTGATTTTTAATACAAGTCCTCGGGAAATGTATAAGATCAGATAATTTCTTTTACTTAATTGTCTTATTAAATATTATTGGAATTGGATAGTTATTAGTTAGCTTACCTAACGGGTTAGGTTAGGTTCCATCACGACTAGTGGATTTTGGGTTTTGACAAGTTTGTATAAGAGCTCTAGGTTCATAGGTTCTATACGTCATGAGCATGTGTCTAGTAGAATCTTGTGGATCGGTATGATGACGTCCATACCTATCTTCGACAGGCTACATGACATTTAGGATATACTTCCCATATTTCCTTCCTTATCGTTCGACATTGATTCAGCATGAAGCGTAACTCTTTGAATTCCTTCCACGCCTTCATATGCGCATGTGAGCGCTCGGTATCAACTGTGCATCGACGGCTTGTGATTCCATAGATGAGGTGCGAGATGTGATTTCGGTGTACTGATGATGGGCAAGTCTGGAGGACTTGAGGTTGGGTTTTGACTGTAGCTTGAGCACACATATTTTGATTATGTGAGCATGTGCTTTTGGATTTATAAGTCCTATAGTGTCCCTATGAGTGGAATTTATGGCTCAATGGGTGGTTGGATGGCTATGTGGTGAGTATAATGTGACTGCAGAAAGTGTTCAGATGGATTGAATGTGATGAGAAGAGTTTGCTTGAGATGTAGAAAGGATTATTGGGTGCTTGATTTCTGTCTTGATTTGACGTATAATCTCGAGTTATAGGTGTGTTGAAGGATCTTTCATGTTGTTTAATTGTGGAGTGAAGTAGATTTTTATGTCGTGTTATGACTCAAAAAGATTAAGTGATGGCATAGTAGTTGTGGCTGTGGAAGGGTATAGAGAGATGTTAGTTTGAAGCAAAGCAGGTGGGTTATCTCATGCGGTGTGTCCTGAGGTTGCGTGATCCCGATGTAGTTTTGTAGAAAGTTCTCATTTACCAGTGAATTATGTGTATTGCAATT
Source organism: Nicotiana attenuata (assembly GCF_001879085.1). NCBI lineage: Eukaryota > Viridiplantae > Streptophyta > Magnoliopsida > Solanales > Solanaceae > Nicotiana > Nicotiana attenuata. Next base: position 82,251 of record NW_017670836.1, on the reverse strand, counting down.
TGTGTTTGGGCTGCTTGTGGAAGTTGGCTTAACTGTCACGAGGATGAATGCGAGATTTACAGTTGATTTGAGTATTAGATGGTTTGTGTTACATGAGTTTATGAAGGATTTAGTTGAATCTCATTGCGGTATTATGGTAGTAATGGGGTATGGTTATTGTAAGTTATCATATGTTTTATTCCATTTCTTTGAGCCAAGTGGGGGAGTCTACTATTGACGAGTTGCATGATTGCACGGTTATGTGTTGTATTGGTTTCGATTTGAGGTATACTTGTGAATCAGTTATGACTTACAGAGGTTGGGATCGAGGATGACTCGAGTAAAGGATTTTCTGGATAAGAGTTGTATTACACTCTATGGGATATGGAAATCATGGAATGATTGAGTGGTTATTCGTGAAGGATGTAGTGTGCATGGAGTAGGAATTTGTTTGGTTTCAGTAAGGTGGGGTTACTTCCTTATGTGTTGGTGTGCTAATGGGGTACAGGTCATTCGTTCTGTTTGGTCGGTTTAATTAAGATTTGAGCAGAGTGGAAGACTCTCGACAATGGTTCTAATGGATGCAAGATTTAAATGTAGCAATTGGGAACTTTCAGGATTTGTATTTGGCCAGAAACTCAGATTTTCATTAGAGGGTGTTGAGACTCGCGGTATTTATATTTCATTATAGATTCTACATTTTAGTATCAGGAAGGGGAAGGAAGCGGCTTTAGATTCACGGAAGGTCTCTTCAGAGTGGGTATCTCGGTTGTGGTACTTTTAGGGTGGTTAAGAGGGAATTCAGCGGGTTATGAGCCTTGTGGCGTTGTGGTTCGATTCAAGAGTTCGTGGGATGAGTATTGGTTGAGGATCGTAGTGTTCTAGCAAGGAGAAGTACCAATTTGAAGGCAAATTAGGAGGAACTCGGAGATTTAGGACAGCTTGGTAACGGGTTGGATCAGCATGGTAATGGATGTGATTCGCTCTTTTGGTTCTTAATATGTGGTGAGTCTCTGCATGTGTTTTGTTGCAATGCCCTTGGGTTGTTGGTGACCTGCGTGGCTTGGTTGAGTTTGGGAGATTCGGTTCTGATAACTTGGTTATATGCAAATGGATTCCAAAGTGTTCTCGATGATTTCAACCATGATTTGATATGGGTATTTCCTACTGGCATGAGTAATATGTTGCGTATTGTGATTTTCTCCTGGATGAGATCAAATGGAATGTTCCTGACTAATCGGGTATGTATTCTGCTGGTGACTCAGAGTTGGTTAAGAAATTCTCGTACTCTTCATATAATAGGATGATAGATGCAGTGTGTTGTATTGGATTGACATTTGCATGTGTAAGGTCACGGTTCAGTTTTGAATGGAAGGTCATGAATTATTAGGCAGCATGGACGGTTTCAGATGACTTTTGGCGAATGATGTTACTATATGGTATTGCCTGAGAAGAGTGTACATTTCAGAAGGCGCAATGTGCTATGGCTTGCGGATGCTTCATTGGTATTGTGGGTGCTCGCCTAGTTGATCGACTACCGATTTTCAGATATTGCTATGTGGCACGCAAGAATTAGAGAAGTATTCCTCGTGGATGATCGTGTTTGAGAGATGTGTTAGCATTCAGGTTGTGGGATTGTGATCAGATATGGTGATTCATGTGTTCTATGGATTTGGAGACTAGGAGTTCTCAGAAGAAGGTTATTTCGTGGCTATGGACTATGAAGATGTGGCCAAAGCTAGCCAGATGATAGTATGTGTTATGATTAGGTAGTTGTGGACCTTAGAAGGGATTTTTATCTAGTTATGGGTGACCAGGGTTGATTTGGGGGCTCATTGGTAGGTCTAATGAGGATGTGTATACTACACCTGGTCGGATTTGTTGAGTCTGAACTGCTATTGTTTAGGGATGTGCCATTCGATTATAATTGATTTTATTCATATCAGATATGTTTTATGTGTTATTCTTCCATGCTATGAAGGATTGAGATTCATTGTTATATGCACACATGGTGCGGTTCTGTTTGGGCCTTATTGCGAAATTCGAGCGAGATGGTTATTGGGGTGTGAAATGGTTGATTTCGCCTTAGTTATGGTCTTTCCGGATTGTGGTATATCGTGTTATTTGCTTCTCCATGGTTATGGTCATGCACATCGTATACTTGATGTCAAATTGCGTGTGGTTGTTGATTTTGAGCATTGTGGCTTGAGGTATTTCATATGGACCTGTGTTTGGATGGGGGCGCGCATTGCAGTTATCATATGTTTTATTCCATGGCTTTGAGCCAAGTGGGGGAGTCTACCATTGACGAGTTGCATGATTGCACGGTTATGTGTTGAATTGGTTTAGATTTGAGGTATACTTGTGAATCAGTTATGACTTGCAGAGGTTGGGATCGAGGATGACTCGAGTAAAGGAATTTCTGGATACGGGTTGTATTACACTTTATGGGATATGGAAATCTTGGAATGATTGAGTGGTTATTCGTGAAGGATGTAGTATGCATGGAGTAGGAATTTATTTTGTTGCATTAAGGTGGCGTCACTTCCTTGGGTGTTGATGTGCTAATGGGGCACATGTCATTTGGTCCATTTGGTCGGTTTTATTAAGATTTGAGCAGAGTGGAAGACTCTCGAGAATGGTTCTAATGAATGCAAGATTTAAATGTTTCAATTGGGAACTTTCAGGATTTGCATATGGCTAGAAACTCAGATTTTCATTAGAGGGTGTCGAGACTCGCGGTATTCTATTTCATTACAGATTCTACATTTCAGTATCAGGAAGGGGAAGGAAGCGCCTTTAGATTTACGGAAGGTTTCTTCAGAGTGGGTATCTCGGTTGTGGTACTTTTAGGGTGCTTAAGAGGGAATTCAACGGCTTATGAGTCTTAGGGCATTGTGGTTCTATGCTAGAGTTCGTGGAATAAGTATTTGTTAAGGATCGTTGTGTTCTAGCAAGAAGAAGTATCAATTTGAAGGCAATTCGGGAGGAACTCGAAGAATTAGGACAGCTTGGTAACGGGTTGGATCAGTATGGTAATGGATGTCATTCGCTCTTTTGGTTCTTATGATGTGGTGAGTCTCTACAGGTGTTTAGTGGTAATGCCCTTGGGTTGTTGGTGACCTTCGTGGCTTGGTTGAGTTTGGGCGATTCGGTTCTGATAACTTGGTTATATGCAAATGGATTCCAAAAAGTTCTCGGTGATTCCTATCATGATATGATATGGGTATTTCCTACTAGCATGAGGAATATATTGTGTATTGTGATTTTCTCCTGGATGAGATCAAATGGAAGGTTCCTGACTAATCGGGTATGTATTCTGCTGGTGACTCAGAGTTGGTTAAGAGATTCTCGTGCTTTTCATATAATGGAATGATAGATGCGGTGTGTTGTGTAGGGTTGAGATTTGCATGTGTAAGGTCACGGTTCAGTTTGATCACGCCCAACTCTAGTCCTAAAAGGATAAGCGGTCGCTGCAAATATAATCCGGTCTAAAAGTCCGGAGTCAAATTCTACAGAGAACTAAGATTTTGCCATAATTGTTCAATATCGCTAAAAAGACAAGCTCGAATAAATTTTTAAGTTATAAAGATTAATATTCTTATATCTAACTAATTAACTAAGAAACTAAAGCAGTAAATTAACAACTAAAGATACTAAAGGTTGGAGATTAAATTTAGGAGGTCTAGAGTATGATTTCCCTAAATGTTGGAATCCTTCCCGCTATATTCCCTACAATTTCGCCTATGTATTCTCTACTGATCGTGAGCACTTTAGGTGCCGTAATTCTCTCTCGAGCAACTACAACAATTTACTAGACATATTCTCTCGAACTACGCTAGTTGGCTTTATCTAACCGCGTCAAGGCTTTTATTTTTAAACCTACCTTTAAACCCACTGTATTGATTTCTCACATACGTTAGGAGTGACGTTGTTCAACAACCACCTAAATATGTAACCTTTCTAAAGCAACACATAATAAATAGGCACAGTCAATCGATGGCCATTCAATCAACTGAAATAAGCACGTAGTTGAACAAATAGAGAAATTCAAAGGCTAAATTATATTAAAACATAACAAGAATTCATCCTACAAAAGGTTCTACAAAAACTCTAGATAACAAATTAGCTATTCATAATAGTATGCTTAACTACAATACTAGAATTCATAACCAATAATGGAAATAGGAAGAAGGAAGTGAAAAACTCGTGGAAGAATTCTCCGCCTTGCTCCCAGTGTGTTCTTGCCTCCTTAGGTCGAATCCTCGGTCTCCTTAGCCTCCTTAGGTCTAAATTATGTCAAAAGTCCAAAAATAAAGTTTTTATGTGTATATATACCAAGTAAGGTCGGACCCAAACAAATATACCTTCTCCTACGTGAAAAAGGACAATTTTCCCGGACAGAACATCCGTGGCCGCGGATTCAACCGCGGATTTGGCCGCGGATTTCAACTAGTTTCTGCCTCACATCCGCGGCCAGTGCGCGGCCGCCGACTTGTCGCGCATTTTTCACCCTGTTCTGTTTATAATTTGGAAAAGCCTAAAACATGAAAGTTGTAGCCCTTTGAATTAGCTTTCCAACCATATATTGTGGAGCTCAAATGGAATTCTCTGAGCAAATCATTATGTGCATTTTACTAGAAAGTGCGCAATATGCATACTCGATTCTTCATTCGTTCTTAACTATCATCCATTGATCACCGAAAAGGATCCCGGCTTAATTTCTGGGCTTTTACTCTAACTTCAAAGCTCCAAATCACTTGAATTCATTCCATAACATCTACATAGCTCGGAATCACACCTACAAGGCATAAAACACACAATTAGAGCAAAACACTAGCGATGAAAGCGCAAACTCAACTGAAGTACAGTGAACTGGAATGTAATAATCGACTAAAATGCGTAATTATAGTCTATCATCAGTGACTCAGAGTTGGTTAAGAGATTCTCGTGCTTTTCATATAGTGGAATGATAGATGCGGTGTGTTGTCTAGAGTTGAGATTTGCATGTGTAAGGTCACGGTCCAGTTTTGAAAGGAAGGTTATAAATTAATAGGTAGCATGGACGGTTTCAGATGACTTTTGGCAAATGATGTTTCTATATGGTATTTCCTGAGAAGAGTGTACATTTCAGAAGGCGCACTGTGCTATGGCTTGCAGATGCTTCATTGGTATTGCAGGTGCTCGCCTAGTTGATCGACTACCGATTTTCAGATATTGCTATGTGGCACGCAAGAACTAGAGAAGTATTCCTCGTGGAATGATCGTGTTTGAGAGATGTGTTAGCATTCGGGCTGTGGGATTGTGATCAGATATGGTGATTCATGTGTTCTATGGATTTGGAGACTAGGAGTTCTCAGAAGAAGGTTATTTCGTGGCTATGGACTATGAAGATGTGGCCAAAGCTAGCCAGATGATAGTATGTGTTATGGTTAGGTAGTTGTGGACCTTAGAAGGGATATTTATCTAGTTATGGGTGACCAGGGTTGATTTGGGGGCTCATTGGTAGGTCTAATGAGGATGTGTATACTACACCTGGTCGGATTTGTTGAGTCCGAACTGCTATTGTTTAGGGATGTGCCATTCGATTATAATTGATTTTATTCATATCATATATGTTTTATGTGTTATTCTTTCATGCTATGAATGGTTGTGATTCGTTGGTTATATGCACACATGGTGCGGTTCTGTTTGGGCCTTATTGCGAAATTCGAGCGAGATGGTTATTGGGGTGTGGAATGGTTGATTTCGCCTTAGTTATGGTCTTTCCGGATTGTGGTATATCATGTTATTTGCTTCTCCATGGTTATTGTGATGCACATCATGTACTTGATGTCAAATTGCATGTGGTTATTGATTTTGAGCATTGTTGCTTGAGGCATTTCATATGGATCAGTGTTTGGATGGGGTCACGCAGTGCAGTTGCGTTATGTCGGGAGATGATTGTTGATACCCAATTTTTCCCTCATATTTTTAAATTGTATATATGTGCTTTCAAAAAAAGTATATTTGCATCATTATCTTGTTTATAAACCTATACAAGCATTTTTCATAATTTTCCATAATTTTTAAATGCTTCAAATTAATTTCTTTCTGCATTTTATTATATAAATATCCAATAATTATCCTTCAAATTATTTTTATGATGATTTAATCATCATAACTTATCACTTACACCAGCATGTATATTTTTAAATAAATAACTGCATTTTACACAATTACATTTGCATTTTTAGGCTAATTGCATATTTTTGCAATAATAGGCTATATTCATGTATAATTACATTATTTATGCAAAAAATAATTTTTTATATTTATATAATGTTAAGTTATTATTTTCAATCATTTTAGTGCATAAATAATATTTTTTTATTTATTAATTACTTTTATAAATTATTTATTGCTAAAATGTTGGGTATTTACAAACTAGCCTCATACTAAACCTATTTTCGGACAAAATAATGACCCAAAAACACTTAATACACCAGCCAAATACCCCCAGCCCAAAACCAATAACCCCATTACCCAGAACCCGGTCGCAGCCCGCCTAAATAAACCCGACCCAACCCCCTTTGAATCGTGGCCGTTGATCTCTGAGATCAACGGCCCATATCTAACCCTTCCCTTTTAATTACCTAACCCAAAAACCTTAACCATTCCCTCTAACCCAGCCCCTAAACGCTCTCCACTCCCTCTTCTTCTCCTCAGAAACCCTAGCCGTCGCCCCCTAAATCCTCTCCTATTCCCACCTAATATGGGATTCAATGGCTACTACTTGCCATATATGACCTCTTCCTGGTACTGGCCACTCTCCTATAGTGCTTGCCTAAACATGGCAAGCAGATCTCATCAAAATCGAACCAAAATCGGCTCAAATCCCAGATCTTTTTGCTATTCTGTCTATATTCATCTTGTGTTCTACTGTGAGTACGAATATTAGTTTGTTTCTTTGTTGATTCTTACTTACCCTAAAACTAGGGTTTTCAGATCTCTTCAAATTGAACCAAAATGGGTTCGATTCTCTGATTTTGAGTGTTATTATGTCTATATTCGTCCTATATTCTACTGTGTATCCGATATTTTGTTATATTTTATCAATATTTACTTTCCCTAAAACTAGGGTTTACCGGTTTCTCCTCCCAATCCGATTTTAAATTGATTCATGTGTTCTTCTTTCCTTTTATGGTTTGATTGATTGTATTTCCTTACTTATGTGCTGATTTTACCACTATATAAACCCATTCCCCTTCCCCTTTTTTGGACATGACAGAAATCACTAAAAAAATTTACTAAAAATTGAGGCTTTACTTTCTTCGTTTATTATCTTGTTCTATTTTAGCTCTTGGCCGGATGAAAGCCAAGGCCACCGGATTTCCTACTTTCCGACCTTTCTTGGGTGTGAGCACTGCCTTGGGTTCTTGAATCCTTTGGGAACTTAATGTATTTGAGATTCTGGGTACTGGTTGCTGTTCTTTTTCCTGTTTGTTGAGCAACAACTGGTTAGTTCTCAACCTTCGCAATGTTTATTCCATTATGTGCCAATTAGCATATCTATGTTCTGTGAAATTGCATGAGTTGATATGATTCCTTGACTTCCTTCATGTGTAATTCTACCTATAGCATGAACTTCTCTAGCATTGTCTCACGCCTAAACAGTTGGTCCTAAAAGTGTATTTGTATTGAACTTAGGCAATTTGGACTGTTTGAAGCATGTTTAGCTCAATGTATTGGCAATCCGAGTGTTTGCTTTGGTTGTTTGGCTTAATCCTATTTCCTGCCTGATTATGAACTTCAATAGTGATTAATCTATGTTCTTAGTGTGCCCTAACGTGTTTAAGACCTTCACTATAAGTGTGTAATGTGCTCCTATGACTATGTTTGTCACTTAGTGTGTTCTTACCCTATCCAATTTTGTACCTCTAACAACCTGCTATCCTTTGAACATAGTCTTTTTTTCGACCGATGCCCTCTATGATCTCTGATTCTGTTTGTATTATACTGTTTAATCCATGAGTTTAGTATAATCTGATCCTTTAAGTTTAAACTGGTTGCATTAGTGACAATTATTGGTTTTACTAGCCTAACGCTCCCTGCCTGTTAACTTGGTAATCCCAAAAGTTTCAGGCTACTTGTTTCTTATTAATATGTCACCCTGCCCCAATGTGTTAGCTTGCTTCTTGAGTTCATGTTCATTTTGTAGTGTTTGCAAATGCTTTTCCAAACCTATTACTTTACTACTATTTTCATTGGTTGCTTCTCTATCCTGAGTCTCTGATTCTTGGCCGGCTGAAAGCCAAGGCCTCCTTAAACTCCTATATTAACCTCCTTAGTGTGAGCACTGCTCGGAGTCCATTTTGAGACCCTTGTGAACTCTGACACACTAGGGTCTAAGGTTCTTTAGCCACTTTGTCCCAATTGCTCGATTCTGCCCCCTTTTTACCTACTGAATAAGCTAATGGGCTTGTGTATATGGTTGTTTTCTGGATCTTTGATCAACTATGGCATCTGGGTTTTGGCTATTTTGTGATTGACTGTAACTTCTGGGTTGTAGTGAAACCTGTATGGATACAAAATTGAAGGTCTGGCTGGGCTAGATATGCTTTGGTCCTGTCTTAGGCCCGCTATAGTTATTTTGTAACTTTGTAATTTATTTCATTCATTGGGCCTGTAATAATGCTGTAATAACAATTGGGGTGTTAGTAAAATTGGAAAATGGGTCTATTCTAATGTCTGCATGAAAAGGGTAGAAATCCTGCATATAGGTGTTTAATTCGTTCAGCATCTTCCGCTCCTATGTGTTTGTTAGATAACCTGCCTATAGGACCTCAGTGTTTAATTCGTTCAACATGTTCTGCGTCTATGTGTTTTGTTAGGTATCATGCGTATAGGAAACAAAATGTCAATGACCATTCTTTCAATTTGCATAACTGCAGCATATTTATTAGATACTATGACTATAGGATTATGCTCTACTGATCTTTATCTTGAAATCATGCCTATTGGACTTTAATTGATCAATTTGCTGCTGTTATTACACTGCTCACCTAGAAAACATGCCTATAGGAGCTAAGTATAAAAAATCTATTTCAATCGTTAAACAACAGAAATCCTGCCTATAGGATATTACCACTCGTTTTAAAGTGTTAATACTGAGCTGTCAAACATTGTTTCATTGCTTAGCTCTGCCACTATTAGAAAGCATGCATGTAGGATCAAACTGAGTAATTCAGAGTATTTCCAATGGGTATCACTGCCAGCCACTGCGTAAATCACCTAGAGATCATGTCTATAGGTTTAATCACGTATAATTTGCATGTAATACCAGATTCCCCTAAACTGTATAGTTGTTTAGAAATCACGTCTATAAGATGGCACATTGCATCTGAAACTGCATGCACAAGGTCACATAGAAACCATGTCTATAAGGCTTAATAGATTTAATTTGGCTTAATTCTGAAACTATCTAACGCCTAATGTGAGAATTTGTTCGTGTGCATTTGTTGTCTAAGTATGGAGGCTAACTTGAGCCCCTAATTGCCTTTACATGATGTCCAACTTGTTTTGTATGTCATCTAGTTTTATCATTTTTGAGTAGCCTAAGTTAAGTCTAGAACTATCCAAAATAGAGGTCCAAACGCCTCCTGGGCCATAGGCATGGGACGGGTAGTGCACGCATAAGGCACGGTTTAGAATCAACTAGTACGCTCAAGGTAAAAACTTAAAGATAGTAATCGGGTAGCAGGAGATGATAGTCTGTGCCCGTTGAATAATACGAGTAACAGCCCATCTCGAGGGAGTTACGAAGTATTATTTGTGTTGCATGAGGTGATCCTTTAGGCTAAAAAACTTAGGACCCCCCCATCTTGTCTTTAAATCAATTATTTTTGTTTATTCAAAGTCTTTTGATACAAATCTTCTTGTCTTTCTCTCTGTTTATCTGACTAATTCATATAGTTCGAGTTCGGCTGAGACCCATAGTTGTGGACCTCGAAGAGTGCCTAACACCTTCTCTTCGAGCTAATTTGAGCCCTTACCCAATCTTTGATGACGCAAACTGGTTAAACCAGCGTTATTTGCAAATAGGTGCCCTAACGCACCTCAAACCCGTTAGGTGGAAACTCTCTCTTTTAATTTCGAGGACAAATATTTGTTTTAGAGGTGGAGAATGTGATGACCCGATAGTTCATTTTGAGTTTTAGCATTTATTTCCATATTATGAGACCTTGATTAGCTCCGTTTAGCGTTCCTCGATTTGCGTGAGCACTCCGTGTCCTGTCCCGGAAAGTCTTTATGTGAAAAATTGAAGAAAATGTGAATTTTTGCCGTAAAATGATTTGAATTGACTACAGTCACCATTTTGTGTAAACAGACCCGGATCAGTATTTTGACGATTCCGGTGGGTCCGTGTCGTGATTTTGGACTTGGGCGTATGCCCGAAATTGAATTCGGAAGTCCCTAACTCGATTGAACATGAATTATTGAAAACTAATAATTTGAAGGTTTAAAGAATTCCTAAGTTTGACCGTAGGTTGACTTTGTTGCTACCGGATTCGAATTTCCGATTCAGAACATGGTATAGATCCGTTTTACTATTTTTGACTTGTCTGCAAATTTTGGTGCAAAACGGAGTTGATTTGACATGATTCGGACGTCCGATTGTAAATTTGAATGTTCTTAAGTTTCTTTGAAAACTTCGTAAATTTTGATGTCCGATTCGTTGTTCTAGGTGTTATTTTGGTGTTTTGATCGTGCGAGCGAGTTCATATGATGTTATTACACTTGTGTGCATGTTTGGCTTGGAGCCTGAGTGGCTCAAGTGTGTTACAGATAGGTTTTAAATTGATTTTTGGACTTGGATAGTTGCTGGTTTGCTGATATCTGGTATCTGTCATTTTATACTTTGCGATCGCAAAGGGGAAACTGGGACAGGGGCGGAACTTCTTCATCGATAACGTGATGGCTTGGTCGCGAATGTGAAGCACTGAGGGGTTTGCCCTTCGCTAACGCGACCAGCCTCTTGCGAACGCGTAGGATTATGGGCCCTGGAAGGGAGCTTAGTCGTTACTCTTCGCGAACACGACATCAGGACCGAGAACGCGAAGGCAGGTGTGAGTAAGCCTTCGCGAACACGAGGAGTGGCTCGCGAAAGCAAAGGCCTTTAGCCGCTGCTGCTTCAGGATCGCATCAGGTGTCCCGCGAACGCGATGAGCACCTGACGCCCAGTCTTTAAAACTTCTAAAAATCGGGATTTAACCCATTTTTTCACCATTTCCAAGTTTGAGCTCGGCCTAGAGGCATTTTTGAAGAGAAATTTCATCCCCCTTTCATAGGTTAGTAGATATTAACTCTTTTTCTTTCATTTCCATCAACACCCATTGATTTCTTACCTTTGATCTATGCTTGTTCATGGTAGAAATTAGGGATTTAGGTAGAAATTGGGGATTTTGAGAAATTATTTAGACCTCAAGTTTAGTTCGGATTTGAAACTATTCACATAATCGAGCTCGAGGGTGAATAGGTAACCGGGTTTTTGTCCAAATCTCGGGTTTTGGCCAAGCAGGCCCGGGGTTGACTTTTGTTGACATTTTCCAAAATCATTAAAGATTGAATCTTTTTCACTCGTGAGTAGTTTCTAAAGCTTATTTTGAATTGTTTGAACTATATTTGTTTAGATTCAATCGGGTTGGAGGAGAATATTAGAGAAAAGTTGAGCTTTGATTTGATTGCGGAGTGAGGTAAGTGTTGGATCTAACCTTGACTTGAGGGAATTAGAAAATTTGAATTATGTGTTATGTGGATTATATGAGAAAACGACGTATATGCGAGGTGATGAGTGTATATACGCCTTTAAGATATTTGTTTCCATGTTTCTCGTTATTTCATGATTTATCTTATTCCATGCTTTAATTTCTTTCTATGTCGTAATTTGTTATTTGTCATTTAATTATTCTTGTATCGAATTGTTCGTCCATTCCATGAATCCGTGCTTGTTTGCTACTTGCCTTAACTGTTTTATTTGCACATATTAATTGTCACGTGCTTTACTTCTCCTGTTATTTTCGTAATATTGCTGCACTCCTTTGATTATTACGTGGATCCTTTAATGCCTTGCACTCATACCCTTGGATTGCAAAAATTCTTGTAAATTGAGTTATTGGATTGTTTATGCTTATTGAAATTGTTTGTGTATCGGGTTGCACGCCCAACGGGAATTGAAGGGTAATAAATTGAAATGGTGGAATAAGGAAGAATTATGATATTGATAAATAATGATATGGTGGGATCGGGTTGCGCGTCTCAACGGTTTGTGATGCCATTGTGATGGCACTTAGTCTCTAAGCAGGTATGCTGATCATAATAATAATTTAAGCCATTTTTTTAAAACTGAATTTAATACAAGTACCGAAACAAAGCGGAAATAAGCCTACGCGGCAATAGTCACAACAACCTCCCAAGACTAGTAATACTGAGTCACGAACTCTGGCTGAATACATGGAATGATCTCAAGGATCGAAATACAATAATGTTCAAATAATAGCTGACAACACAATATAAGAAAAGACTCCAAGGGACTGCGACGACCAAGCAGCTCTACCTGAATCCTCGCAACCGATATGCTAACTCTGCCCGAGTTTGATATCTGCAATACCCGATTCAACACAAAAATGTACAGAAGTGTAGTACGAGTACATCACGGTCGGTACCCAGTAAGAATTAAGACTGACCTCGATGGAGTAGTGACGAGGTAAAATCAAGACACTTACTAGTCAAATAACGTGTGGAGTATAACAGTATACAACTAATAATGGAAGGCAGGAATCTGTAAGTAGCAACAATTTCAACATGTGCATATAGGCAGTAAAGCAATAAGAACACCGGAAAAACATCACTAAAATCAGATAAAGAACACAAAGGACAAGCAATTAATCAAGCTGTCTATCACAAGTTTTTCACAACAAAGTCTCTCCGTGGTACCTCATCTAATAATCACAAATCACGGGTCTCAACCCACCATCATATACTCACAGCACCTCGTGCGAACATCTCAAATCACAATCTCACGAACAACTCATGTGCTGCACGGACAACTTACGTTCCAATAACGTCAAGATTCATCTTCCTAAGCCGATATGGGTGATTAGTTACGTGTATGCTTGTGTAAGTGTTCTATCACAACTCAAGTCAACAAGTAAGAGTAGAGACAATGAATGACACATAAGAAACGATCACCACAAAATGTACAAGGCACAACTCACACAAGATAGGCACACCACTACACAAATATCAACAATAACAATGCCCCAGGCTATCACAAGTCATCACAAATCATTCCCCGACATAGCCCACCTTGTCTCGCCACGAGCGCAATAATAAAGTAAATACCCGCCTTGTCTCGCCGCACGCGCAAAATAATGTTCACACCTTGTCTCTGCACATGCGCAATCCACATATATAGCCCGCCTTGTCATGTCGCATGTGCAGATATCACTAATAACAATAGCACGAACAACTCACATGCGAACACCCCGACAATCCTCTCAACAATATCACGTGTACCAGAAATATAATAACATAATATAATGACTTGCACCACATGTGCCCACATGCCACAATATTTTCTTAAAAATAATTTAAATACCACAACCACACATAGCCCTCGGCTCAACAACATTGAGTACAACAACGACAATAATGACAACAATAGGAATGAGACGATTAAAGAAATACACCGAGAATAGCTACACCTAACTAAGGCAATTAATGCATCACAGAAGAAAACAAGGGATATCATGACACAGAACAAAATAACCACACCAGAAGTGGAGAACTAAAAAGTGTCAACAAGAGTCACTATCGAGGTACCGCCTCGTAAGCTCAATCATAAATAAATTCACAATCTTTCCTTATATCACTGCGGGAGCATTGCATTTAGTTTTAAAAAATTATTTTTCCCGAAATAGCATCCCGCGTTTTATCCCACCTTATCACACCGCATGACTTCTAGTATCTCCCCTACTAGCCACGCGTATCAAGCCCACCTTATCCCACCGCATCTGTTTCAACCCCAAACCTTATACCACCGCATGCTTATCAATATCACAACATATCACAAATCACATCTCAAGTGCCCAAATATCACAACTAGCCAAGGAAATCAACAATAACATTATTTTTTTTAACAATAAGGAGCCCACGGCGCAACCACAACGTACACAAAGTCTAAACAAAACAATTAGAAGTGAATAACTCGACAGAATAGTATTGCACAACTTAACACTTTGCCTTAATGTAAATAACGACCTTTATAGCTCAATAGCAATTTCAACAACATGAACTGAAAAGTAACTCACCAAGGAACAACACCACTTTTAAACACCACTTCAAGTAAAATAAATTAATGGTTCTCGATCACTTCAATTTCAAATTAATTATTTAAGGATAAACTCAATAGTGCAAGTACTTCCGTGAAATGGTAACTCGACGGTAAAAGAATTCACGTAATGGTTTAAGTGGTAAAAATTCCAGATAGGCATATAAGAGCAAAACTCTGCAAGTAAAGAATGTGACATGTAACGATAACTTCCAATAAATCATGTAATAGCGTACATGATGAATAGAGGATATAACATGTGCTAACAATTCTAATAAATACATAAAGGATGCCTAAGAGTTTAAACCGATAGAATTTCCACATATAAGCCCGAGTACGTACTCGTCCCCTCGCGTACACGGCTTTCACATTACACAACTAGCACAAATGTCTTAATTCCCCCACACAAAGTTAGGCAAAATACTTACCTTAACGAAGCTAGGCCGATACTCTAAAAATGGCCTTCTCGTGTGAAACAACCTCCGGACGACCCAAATCTAGTCAAAATAATTTCATACATAATTAAAGCTCAGAGGAAATAATTCCGGATAATAATACTTTAACTTTTAATTTTACAAAAAAAAAAAAATCAACCGAAGTCAAACCCGGGCCCGCACCACGGAACCTGATAAAAATTAACAAAATCCAAACACTCATTCCGATACGAGTCCAACCATACCAAAATTATCAAATTCTGATATCGAATCACCTTTCAAATCCTCATTTTATATTTTGAAAGATTTTACAAAATTTTCCCATTTTCTTCCATTCAATTCATTAATTAAGGATGAAAATAATTATGGAATCACAAAATATAATGAAAACCGAGTAGGAAACACTTACCCCAATCTATATGGTGAAAATCACCTCAAAAACCGCTAAATCCCCAGGTCCTCAACTCAAAATATGGATAAATGGCTCAAAGGTCCGAAATTGGACATCAAATCCACTGCCCAAGCTTCCTTCTTCGTGATCGCGGACATACCTTCGCGATCGCGATGAACAAATTCTCAACAACAATTTCCAAACTCTTCCTAGACAGCCTGTAGTGTATCTACTATAACTCTTTGTACAGAACTCCAAAAGCCAAATGGTTTGACTTTCATAAAAGTAGACACAAAGGACTACAACTTTCACTTTTAGATCATCTCCAAATTCTTTATAGATTGCAAGATATGAGCTTCCAATGTCAGCCCTATGCAGTAGAAATCCTCCTACGCAATCACGATTAACAAGGCCCCAAACTGCATTTTGCTCTTCCCGAACGCGACCAAATGTTTACGATCACGATGCACACCACAGTAGCCAAAACAAACAACTGAAAATGGCCTAAAAATGGTTCGAAACCATCCCGAAACTCACCCGAGCTCTCGGGGCTCCACGCCAAATATCCACATAAGTCCAGAAACATCACGCGAACTTAGTCACCGATCAAATCACCGAAACTGTGAAACGGACATCAACAAGCATGAAATTTGAAAAGAGAACTCAAGAACTTCTAGAATTGCAACCAAGCGTCCAAATGTTATCAAACCAACTCCGAACGGTCCTGAATTTTGCAGGCAAGTTCCAAATTATAACGTAGACCTACTCGATGTTGCAAATCTCACTTAACAACATCAAAATCACGAATCTCACCTCAAGTCAAGCTTAATGAACTAATAAACTTTCAAAATTCAAAACTAACGTTGAACAAGCCTAAACACCTCGGAATGATCTCACATTTTGCACACAAGTCATAAGTGATAGTACAGACCTATACCAACTTTCGAAACCGGGATCCAACCCCGACATCAATAAAGTCAACTCCCGGTTAAACTTTACAAATTTTCCATTTTTCCAACATTCACCAACTTATGCCGAAACGACCTACCGACCTCCAAATCAACATTCGGGCACGCTCCTAAGACCAAAATTACCATACGGAGCTATTGGAACCATCGAAACTCCATTCTAGAGTCGTCTACACAAAAGTCAAACTCCGGTCAACTGTTACCGCTTAAGCTTCTAAAACAAGAATCCTTCTTCCAAATTGGTCCCGAATCATCCAAAAAACGAACTCGACCACACACACAACTCATAACATACAATATGAAGCTACTTGAGGCCTTAAGCCGCTGAACGGGACGCTAATTCTCAAAACGACCAGTTGGGTCGTAACAATAGAAATAGAAGGTAAAGATGATTTAAACTTGAAATTAGATTAAATTATGGTAAAAATTCTCAAGCAATGGATAGGACCACAAAAATTAAAGTTTTACTATATAAATAAAAATAAAAATTGGACAATTAAAATTGTAAGAATACAAATAAATGTCTCATGTACGTAATTTACTAACGAAAATAAAAGTTAAATTTATATCTTGAAACTACAAGAAAAAGTAAATTTAATTGCACGTGATATAAAAATAATTATAAGAAAATACAATAGTTTTAAGGTTACGACTCAATTTTCACTATAGGCCGTGATGGCGCCCAACGTCGCTGCTAGGCAAGCCAACAGTGATCTACCTATTTAATTGTTTATTTTAATATTTTTAAAGTAATGTATTTTATTTAATGAGATAGCTATTAATAGGAAATTATAGTAAAGCAAGCATCAAATAAAGAAAAGAGTTAAGTAGTGAATTTAATACCCAAAACTATAAAATTTCTACTAGAATACTCCCAAAATCAGGTGTCACAAGTGAATGATCAAACTAGTAGAATATACAAAATCGCCTATACTACTGTCTGGAATAAGATAGAAAGAAAATAAATACAATCAGGAGAGACTCCTAGCACTGCAGAACGGGCATAGAGAGCACCTAACCACTAAGCCTCTGGGTAACAGGGGTACGCACCAAAAGGACCGTCTAATGTACTTGCCTCAGATCCTGCACGATTAGTGCAGAAGTGTAGCCTGAGTACGTAAACAACATGTACCCGATAAGTTCTAGTCTAACCTCTAAGAAGAGTGACGAATGGTCGACTTTGACACTTACTAGTGGGCAAAATACATGTACAAGATTATTTAATAGGCAGGAAAATCAACATCAGTAATGGAATAAGAGGCAATAATTAAATGATCATTTATCAAATAACAATTAGAATTCCCAATTATCACATAATATTCTCAACAAGTAGGGCTTAACATGTAATATAAATTCTCAAGTCATGACAGACATATCAAGTGAAATAGGATTCCGCGTGACAACACGCATGAGTTATGCCGAGGTCATAGGGCCCGATCCATAATATTCGTGTACATACACTACCGAGGTCGTACGACCCGGTCCACAGGAATAGGAAAACTTTTCGGATTTCAATTTCACATTTACAACTCCGAGGTAAACCAATGAAAGGATATAATTTCCATCAATAATTAAATATTTCTGCTAACTCTCAAAGTAATGAATCTCAATTTATCATGATCTTTAACCAAGTTTTACCTACTAATACAAGTAACTAATCTAACAAGTTGAGTCCAAATAGTACAAGTAATGACATAATAAATCTACCCGGACATAACATGAATTTTAGTTATGCATGGACTCTCGTCACTTCGTCAGTTAGTAGCAAATAGCAATTTAAACATCAATGGGGTACATTCCCTCCTACAAGGTTAAGCAAGAGACTTACCTTGTTTCCAACTTCACTTTTCAGTCCACAAATCACTCTAAAGCCTCAAGTCGGTGCCAAACAATCCGGAACTAGCCAAATATTATATAAATTAATCAACATATACTCAAAAGTTCATAATTTAGCTATTAGAGTAGTTACCCAACCCAAATTGGAAGATTCCTAAAATTCACCCCCGAGCCCACGTACCTGGATTGCGGATATTTTTGAAGATAAATGTTACCCATAACCTCACGAATCCAAATATATAATTTCTACACAATTCCATTATCATTTTCGTAGTCTAATCCCATTTTTATTAAAACCTAGGTTTTCCAACAATCTCCTAAAATTTCCAAAATTTTCATGTTAAAATCTACCCATAATGTATGTATTAAACTCATATTGTCTAGAAATTACTTACCTCAAAGTGCTAGGTGAAATTCCCTCCTCAAAGAGCTCTAAAATCGACCAACAAGTGAGAGAAATGGACCAAAAAGCCTAAGACCCGACTCTTAGAAACATACTACATAGGTCTGCCTTCATCGCGATCGCGGACAAGCCCTCGTGATCGCGAAGGCAAAACTGAAGGACCAGGAAAAAATCCTCTTCGTAATTGCCAGAGGACACACACGAACACGATGCACTGAGCCGCCTCCTCATCGCGAACGTGTGCCCTCAATCGCGAACGCGTAAGGCAACTGGGCTGCCAGGCCCAGGCCCTCGACTCTACGCGAACGCAACAAGTCACCCACAAACGCGAAGGCCACTGGTCCCAAGCCTCCGCGAATGCAGCCAAGACTTCGCGAACACAAAGAACAAAACCACCCAGTCCCCAATTCCTTCATCGCGAGCGTGACCCCACCCCCACGATCGCGAAGAAGGAAACCAGAACCAGCAGTGACAGGATTTTGGACTTAGCTCCGGGCAGTTCGAAACTCGCTCGAGCCACCCGGGTGTCAACACCCAGAACCCAACCTATCGTGATAGCGCCTATCATGGTACTAGGCAAGCCGACTACCCAGACATTTCCAACACTTTCTACTATGAAATATACCAAAACAGGTTAAATAAATAAAAGTCTCATAAAACGGGATAGAATATCACAATTCAATATATAAGTTTTTCCCAAAACCGGGGTGTCATTGAGTACATGAGCATTTATACCATAGAGAGTCTGAATTACTATCTAAGTAACTGAAATTGAATAAATAAAATTGAGGGATATGGGGAGAGTCAAGGTCTGCGGACGCTAGAGCAGCTACCTCGAAAATTTCTGAAAGACTGTACGACTCTAAGAATTAGCACCCACCCTGTCCGGAAACAGCTGGATCTTCACACGAAGTGTAGGGTGTAGCATGAGTACAACCAACTCAGTAAGTAACAAGTCTAAATATTGGACTGAAAGTAGTGACGATCGTAACAGGTACAGTCCAACTACAGGATTACAGTGCGGAAATATAGACATTCTTACAAGTTTAACAGTTAAAGCCCAAACAGGTAAATCATGTCAAATTCAATTTAAACAAGATATGGTACAGCTCGGTATCCACATGACATTTATATATGCCAACTGAAGTATAAAGACATAAATGAAATCATATGCATACTCTTGGAGTATCAGTCACTCAGTCCGCCCATTCACTCAATCATCACGACCACTCAATCCTTCCAATCGTTCGGCACTCGCGCTCGCGCTCGGTAGGTACCTGCGCTCACTGTGGGTGTGCAAACTCTGGAGGGGCAATTCTATCCCAAGCGTTATAATAAGCCAATCATGGTACGGATCAAATAAACATGATGAGGTGTGCAGCCCGATCCCATAGTATCCTTACAATCAGGCCCTCGGCCTCACTCAGTCGTCAATCTCTCCAGTCTCTCGGGCTCACAAGAATCATGATAATTAGCCCAAACAATGATGATATAGTGTATTAATGAATGACAATAGAGACTGAGATAATGATGACATGATGTATAAATGAAAGACCACAGTGACTGAGATATGATATGCAAATAATAGCTGTCACTGAGTGCGTGATTTCAAATTAAGCAATTAATACAACATGTAATGCAACCTCTGTGGGTCCCAACAGTACCAACATATAGCCGAAGCATGATTTCTAACATGACTTGCAGCTCAATTTCTCTAACACATGGGGAATATACGGATAACAACATGATTATTCAACTATATAGTTCCATGGAATTGACCGAGTCACAATTGCTACGGTGCACGCCCACACGCCCGTCACCTAGCATGTGCGTCACCTCAACACCAATGACATAACACGTAAATTCGGGGTTTTATACCCTTAGAACCAAGTTTAGAACTGCTACTTACCTCTAGCCGTGCAAAACTCTACTCCAACACGCCCTTGCCTTGTGAAACGGCCTACGGATTCCTCGAATCTAGCCACAAATAATTCAATATAATCAACACGAGCTAAAGGAATCAATTCCATATAAAATTACTAAGTTCTTAATCAAAAGTCAAAAAGTCAACCCAATAGCCAACCCCCAGGCCCTCGTCTCATAATCCAATAAAAGTCACAAAATCTGAACACCCATTCAACCACAAGTCTAACCATACCAAAATTACTCAAATCCGATACCAAAATCTAGATCAAATCCCCAAAATTCGGCCTAAGAACTTTCCTCCATTTTTCCCCAATTTTCCAACCCAAATCACTAATTAAATGATGAAATCAAAGACATAAACATGGAATTTAACCTAAACTAAGTAAGTATCACTTAACCCAATCACTCCCTTGAAAATCTTTCCAAGAATCGCCTCCAACCGAGAATCAAATTTGTGATATGAACTCAAACGCTCATTTTGAAATATTTAAGTTTCTGCCAAGACGTCATGCATCGCAGTCGCGGGACCTGCCTCACGATCACGAAGAACAAAAATTCACAACCTCCAAAATAGCCTAAGCGAACGCGAAGACACTACCGCGAACGCGATGCTTACCCGGCCTGACTCTTCGCGAATGAGTTCACAACTCCGCCAATGACCTGAGACTCTCAAAGCTTCACGAACACGGGCCTAATATCGCGAACGCGTAGAATAACTTACAACCTTCCAGCAACAACACTTTGCGATCGCGAAAGAGGAAACCAGATACACATATATCAACAGTCCAACAAAGTCCAAAATGAAGCCGAACTTGATCCGAATCGCACCGAAGCCCTCGGGACCCCGTCTGAACATACGAACAAGGCAAAAAACATCATACGAACTCGCTCGAAGCGTAAAATCACATCAAACAATGCTAAAACCATGAATCACGCATCGATTCAAGCCTACTGAACTTCTAACTTCTATATTCGATGCCGAAACCTATAAAATCAAGTCCGATTGACCTCAAATTTTGCACACAAGTCACAAATGACACAACTGACCTACTCCAACTCCCGGAACCCCAATCCGAGCCCGGTAACAACAAAGCCAACTCTTGATCGAGCTTCTAAATTTCTAAATCTTGTAATTATCCAAGCCTCACCCGGCTCAAACCACCCTATCGGAGACCGACGCCGTCTCCCATACAAGGCCTCATACGGAGCAATACGAATGCTCGACTGGTATTTGTTGTTGTGGGCAAACTCTACGAACGGCAAAAAATGATTCCAAGAACCTCCGAAATCTATGACACAAGCACGTAGCACATCCTCCAATATCTGAATAATGCGCTCAGACTGTCAGTCTGTATGAGGGTGGAAAGATGTACTCAACTCGACCTAGGTGCCCAGCTCTCGATGCACGGCTCTGCCAAACCGCGATGTAAACTGCATTGTCTGATTTGAAATGATGGACCTCGGCACACCATGAAGGCAAACAATCTCGCGGATGTAGATCTCAGCCATTCGCTCTGAAAAATAAGTAGTCCCAACTGGAATGAAATGCGTGGACTTGGTCAACCGATCCACAATCACCAAATAGCATCAAACTTCCTCGAAGTCTGTGGGAGTCCAACTACAAAATCCATGGTGATACGCTCCCATTTTATCTTCGTAATCTCAAGCGTTTGAAGTAATCCGCCCGGTCTCTGATGCTCATACTTCACCTGCTGACAATTTAGGTACCAAGATACAAAACCCACAATATCTTTCTTCATCCTCCCCCACCAATAGTGTTGCCTCAAGTCCTGGTACATCTTCGTGGTGCCCGGATAGATGGAATACCGCAAATTGTGGGCCTCCTCAATAATCAACTCACTTAACCCATCTACGTAGGGCACACATATCCGACCCTGCATCCTAAACACCCCATCATCCACGATAGTAACATCTTTGGCATCACTGTGCTGAATCGTGTTCTTAAGGACAAGCAAATGAGGATCATCATACTGGCACTCTCTGATACGATCATATAAGGAAGACCGAGAAACCACACAAGCTAGTACTCGGCTGGGCTCTGAAACATCCAATCTCATGAACTGGTTGCCCAAGGCCTGGACATCAACCGCAAGAGGTCTCTCACCAAAAGAAATTAATGCAAGGCTACCCTCCTGCATCAAGACGCACTCTACCCAAAAGAAAAGAAATGAATGCAAGTCTCTCACCAACAAGGTAGGTCTTCTCATGGGACTTCAACAAACACGAAGCATAAGCAATCACTCTACCCTCCTGCATCAAGACACACCCAATACCATTGCGAGAAGCATCACAATACATTGTATATGAGCCTGACGCTGAAGGCAAAACTAGAACTAGAGTTGTGGTCAAGGTAGTCTTGAGCTTTTGAAAGCTCTCCTCACACTAATCCGACCACTTGAAAGGAGCACCCTTCTGGGTCAATATGGTCAAAGGCTATGCAATAGACGAGAAACCCTCCACGTAGCGACGATAATAACTGGCAAAGGCGAGAAAGCTCCGAATCTCAGTGGCTAAGGCCAACTTTGAACAGCCTCTATCTTCTTTGGATCCATCTTAATCCCCTCACTGTAGACCATGTGCCCCAATAACACCACTAGACTAAGCCAAAACTCAAACTTGGAGAACTTGGCATAAAGCTTCTCTTCCATCAGTCGCTGGGGTACCATTCTCAAATGTTGTGCATGCTCCTCCTGGCTACGCGAGTACACCGAGATATCATCAATGAATACTATGAAAAATGAGTCGAGATATGGCTGGAATACACTGTTCATCAAGCGCATGAATGTTGCTGAGGCGTTGGTCAGCCCAAAAGACATCACGAGAAACTCATAGTGACCATAACGGGTCCTTAATTCGGTTTTAGAATATTCGAGTCTCGAATCTTCAACTGGTGATACCTAGAACTCAAATAAATCTTAGAGAACACCCTCGCTCCCTGAAGTTGGTCAAATAGTTCATCAATACGCGGAAAAGGATACTTGTTCTTGATTATAAATTTGTTCAACTACCTATAGTCGATGCACATCCGCATAGTACCATCCTTCTTCTTCACAAATAGAACTGGTGCAACCCATGGTGACACACTAGGCCTAATAAATCCTTTATCAAGAAGTTCCTGAAGCTACTCTTTAAATTCCTTCAACCCAGCTGGTGCCATGCGATGTGGAGGGATCGAAATGGGCTGAGTTCCCGGCACCAAGTCAATACCAAAGTCAATATCCTTGTCGGGCCACATGCCCGGCAGCTCTGTAGGAAACACATCCGGAAAGTCTCGCACCATCGGAACAGAATCAATAGTAGGGGTATCAGTATCCACGTCCCTCATAAAGGTTAAATACGACAACACCCCTTCTCATTCATCCGTTGGGCCTTCAATACAAATCACCCTACTGGGAACATAATCTAAAGAGCCTCTCCACTCGATCTTTGGCAAACCAGGCATTGCCAACATCACAGTCTTAGCGTGACAATCGAGAATAGCATGACATGGAGACAACCAATCCACACCCAAGATCACGTCGAAATCAACCATACTAAGCAATTAGAGATTAACTCTGGTCTCCAATCCAACAATAGTCACTACACACGACCAATATACACGGTCCACAATAATAGTATCGCCCACCGGTATAGATACATGAATAGGTGAAACTAAGGACTCACGGGGCATATCCAAATAACGAGTAAAATTGGACGATACATAGGAATAAGTAGAACCAGGGTCAAATAAGGTGGAAGCATCTCGGTGTCACACCGAGCCAATACAAGTGATCACTACATCTGAAGCAACAGCATCTGGCTTGGCAGGAATAGCATAGAATTAGGCCTGACCGCCACCTAATCGGCCTGCCCCTCTAGGGCGACCTCTAGCTGCCTGAGCCCCACCCCGAGCTGGCTGGGCGGGTGGTGAAGTAACTGGTGTGAAAGTCGTAGCTTGACCCCTCTGCTGAACTGGACCTCCCGGGTGGCGAGGACACCATCTCCATATATGCCCAAACTCTCCGCACTCGAAGCAACTCTCGGGTAGTGGTGGTGGTGATTTCCTCAGGCCCCGAGTAGCAAAATAACTGCTAGAAGGACCTGGCCAGATGAACCCTGAACCGATGGAAGGGCACTGAGAGATGACTAACCCTGACGATCACTGTATGAACCATGGCTGGATGATGCACCACGATGAACTAGACAAGCCATCTGAGCATGACTATAAGGACAACCCTTGTTGTGGTAGAACTGACCACCAAAAGGAAAACCGCTGAAACCACCCAATCCACGAGGCCTCTTGGCCTCCCTCTCTCACGCTCCTAACTACGGACCATCTCTAGCCACCGAGCAATATCAACCACCTCGTCGAACCGAGCACCAGATACACTCTCCCGAGTCATAGCAAAACGTAACTAATAGGTGAGGCCATCAATGAACCTCCTAATTCTCTCCCTCTCAGTGGGAACCAACCAAACTACATGACGAGCCAACTCTGAAAATCTCTCTCATACTGGGTCAGAGATAGGCCATCCTGACATAGCTGTTCGAACTGCCTGCACAGCTCCTCCCTACGGGTCGGTGTCACAAACTTCTCCAAGAAGAGAACGGAGAACTCTTGCCATAAAAATGGTGTAGCACCGACTGGTCTGCCCCTCTCATAGGCCCCCCACCAACTGAAGGCAGCCCCAGTAAACTAAAAAGTAGTAAATAAGACCCCATTGGTCTCCAGAATACTCGCCATACGAAGAATCTTCTCTCACCTATCCAAGAAGTCCGGGGCATCCTCTGACTCAGCCCCACCGAATGATCGAGGGTGGAGCCTCCCAAATCTCTCAAGTCTCTTCTGCATATCATTACTCATAACGGGACCCACTTGGGCCTGATCAGCTGCAATCGGCTAGGCTGGTAGCACCCTAGTATCTGAAGTCCCTACATCACCTGCTCTGTAGTACAGGCTGCGGGAGTCTAAGTACCTCCCCCGGCCTAAGTGGTGGCTGGCGCGGTCTGAATAGAAACCGCCTAAGCGAGGCTAGTGCACAGTTAATATCTAAGCCAGAGCCTCCTGAAGGCCTGGAATCACAATGGGCACAACTGGTGCCTGAGCTAGCCCCACTGTCTCAACCACATCTGGAACCTGCTCCAGAGCTGGAGCAACTGGTAGATTTGCAGGTGCTACTATAGCTGCTGTGCGAGCTGCACCTCTGCCCCAACCGCAACTCCGGCCTCTCGTGGCCCTAGCAGGAGGTACTGGTGGTTGTCCGTCCTGTACGGTAGCATGTTTCCTCACAATCTGTGAGAGAACAGAATAACAGAAGTCTACTTCTCGGGATCAACAACTCCGCACGACAAGAATACAAGAATGTAATGTTTTCCTAAGGGTTCAGCAGCCTCTCGAAGATAAGTACAGACGTCTCCGTATCGATCCGTAAGACTCTACTAAGCCTGCTCATGACTCGCGAGACCTATGTAACCTAGGCTCTGATACCAATATGTCACGACCCACAACCCAACCTGTTGTGATGACGCCTATCATGGTACTAGGCAATCCGACTACCCAGACATTTCCAATACTTTCAACTTTGAAATATACCAAAACGGCTTAATTAAATAGAAGTCTCATAAAATGGGATAGAATATCACAACTCAATACATAAGTTTTTCCCAAGATGGGGTGTCACTAAGTACATGAGCGTCTATACCAATACAGAGTCTGAATCACTGTCTAAGTAACTAAAACTGAATAAATAAAACTGAGGGATAGGGGGAGTGTCAAGGTCTCCGGACGCCAGAGTAGCTACCTCGAAAATATCCGAAAGACTATATGGCTCTGTGAATCAGTACCCACCGTGTTCGAAAATACCTGGATTTGCACACGAAGTTCAGGGTGTAGCGTGAGTACAAGCAACTCAGTAAGTGACAAGTCTAACTATTGGACTAAATGTAGTGACGAGCTTAACAGGTATAGTCCAGCTACATGATTATAGTACGGAAATGTAGACATGCTTTCAAGTTTAACAGTTAAAAGACCAAACAGGTAATTCATGTCAAATTATATTTAAACAAGATATGGTACAACTCGATATCTACATGACAGTTATATATGCCAACCGAAGTATAAAGACAGAAATGAAATCATATTCATACTCTCAGAGTATCAGTCAATCAGTCCTCCCATTCACTCCGTCATCACGGCCACTCAATCCTCCCAATTGCTCGGCACTCGCGCTCGGCACTGGCACTCGCACTCGGTAGGTACCTCCGCTCAAGTGGGTGTGCAGACTCCGGAGGGGCAATTCCAGCCCAAGTGCTATAATAAGCCAATCATGGCATGGATCAAATAAACATGTTGCGGCGTGCAGCCGATCACATAGTATCCTCAGAATTAGGCCCTCGACCTCACTCAGTCATCAATCTATTCAATCTCCCGGGCTCACAAGAAACATGATAATCAGCCCGAATATTGATGATATAATTACACATGAATGACAACAGAGACTGAGATATGATATGCAAATAATAGCTGTGATTGAGTGCGTAATTTCAAATTAAGCAATTAATTCAACATGTAATGCGACCTCTTTGGGTCCCAACAGTACCAACATATAGCCTAAGCATGATTTCTAACATGACTTGCAGCTCAATTTCTCTAACACATGGAGAATATATGGATAACAACATGATTATTCAACTATACAGTTCCATGGAATTGACCGAGTCACAATTCCTACGGTGCACGCTCACACGCCCATCACCTAGCATGTGCATCAGCTCAACACCAATCACATAACACGTAAATTTGGGGTTTCATACACTCAGAACCAAGTTTAGAACTGCTACTTACCACAAGCAGTGCAAAACTCTACTCCAACTCGCCCTTGCCTCATGAAACAGCCTACGAATGTCTCGAATCTAGCCACAAACAATTTGATACAATAAACACAAGCTAAAAGAATCAATTCCACATGAAATTACAAAGTTCTTAATCAAAAGTGAAAAAATCAACCCAAAAGCTGACCCCCGTGACTACTTCCCGAAATCCGAAAAAAGTCACAAAAGTCAAACACCCATTCAACCACGAGTACACCCATACCAAAATTACTCAAATCTGATGCCAAAATCTCGACCACATTCCCAAAAATCAGCCTAAGAACTTTCCTCCATTTTCCCCCAATTTTCCAACCCAAATCACTAATTAAATGATGAATTCATAGACATAAACGCGGAATTTAACCAAAACTATGTAAGAATCACTTACCCCAATCACTCCCTTGAAAATCCCTCCAACAATCGACTCTAAGCGACCTCCCAAAATCAAATTTGTGATTTGAACTCCAACCCTCGTTTTGAAATATTTAAGTTTCTGGCCAGACATTATTCATTGCGATCGCGGGACCTACTCATGATCGCGAAGAACTAATAATCATAGCCTCCAAAACTGTCTACGCGAACGCGAAGACACTACCGCGAACGCGATGCTTACCCGACCTGACTCTTCACGAATGCGTTCACAACTACGCGATAACCTGAGACTCTCAAAGCATCGCGAACGCCGGCCTAATATCATGAACGGGTAGAATAAATTACCACCTACCAGCAACAACTCTTCGCGATCGCGACCCTTTCTTTGAGATCGCGAAAGAGGAAACCAGATACACAGATTTCAGCACTCCAACAAAGTCAAAATGAAGCCAAACTTGATCCGAATCACACCCGAGGCCCTAGGGACCCCGTACAAACATACTAACAAGTCCAAAAACGTTATACGAACTCGCTCGAGGCGTCAAATCACATCAAACAACGCTAAAACTACGAATCGCACATCGATTCAAGCCTAATGAACTTATGAACTTTCAACTTCTACATCAACGCCGAAACCTATCAAATCAAGTCCAATTGACCTCAAATTTTGCACACAAGTCACAAATGACACAGACCTACTCCAACTTCTAGAACCCCAATCCGAGCCCAGTAATTGCAAAGTCAACTCTCAGTCATACTTCAAAACTTTCAAAGCTTCTAATTATCAAACTTTCACCATTTTTAGCCTAATTCAACTATGGACCTCCAAATCACTATCCAGACACACTCCTAAGTCTAAAATCACACAACGGAGCTAACAGAACCATCAAAATTCCATTCCGGAGTCATTTACACATAAGTCAATATCCGGTCAACCTTTTTAATTTAAGCTTCCTACCTTGAGAATAATTATCTCAACACATTCTGAAACATCCCAGGAACCGAACCAACAACCCTGGCAAGTCACATACTAACTAATAAGCATAAAATATGCAGTAAATGGGAGAACGAGACTACAACTCTCAAAACGACCAGATGGGCCATTACATTGGCACCCCGTCCAAATGCATCAACAAGTTCATAAACATAATACGGACTTGCTCGAACTCTCGAAACACGTAAAACAACATCAAAAATAAGAAACTCACCCCAAAACCAAATTGAATCAAGTTATGAACTTCAATCTTTTCAACTTACTCCGAACACGCTGAATCATGCTTAGACCACTCGGAATGATACTAAATTTTGCGTGCAAGTCATAAATCACCATACGGAACTATTCGTAGGTTCGAAATCCCAAACGGACCTTGATAACACCAAAGTCTATCCAACCAAACTTAAAGAACTTGAAAAACCTTCAATGCGCCAACTTTCAATATCAAGCGTCGAAACGCTCCCGGGTCATCCGAAACCCGATCCGAACACTTTCCCATGTCTAAAGTCATCATACGGACCTATTGGGACCGTCAAATCCCGGTTCCGAGGTTGTTTACTAAAAACGTTGACTCAAGTCAAACTTGACCATTATAGACCACTATTAAGGAACTAAGTGTTTCGATTTCAACCCGAACTCTTCTAAATCCGAACAAACCATCCCCGCAAGTCATAAAATCTTAAAGGCACATACGAGGAGTCTTAATTAGGGGAACGTGGATCTAAAAAGCAAAATTACCTGTTGGGGTCGTTACATTTAAAATACATTAATTTAAAAACTTATGTATTAATATTTTAGACTAATTCAAAATTATAAATTAAAATAAAGTGTGATACTGCATTATTTTTATAAATTAAAATAAAGTGTGATACTGCATTATTTTATTATATTATCAAATATTAATATAAAAACTAATTAAAATTTCATAATAGGGGTAAAAATATATAAAGAGGAAAATAGAGAAAGTGTGAGAATATTTATTGTCACGACCCGAATCTCCCACCGTCGGGACCGTGATGGCGCCTAACATTGTACTCGCTAGGCAAGCCAAAGTTACTGAATAATTCACCTTTTTCTTTTATCTTATAATAGTTAAAGCTCACAAAAGTAAATAAGCGGAATTAAGTGCGGAATAACACAGTTTAAAAGATTATCTTTGTACTAATAACAAAACTGTAATAAATTCCACCGAGAACTGGCATCACAACTCACGAATAGTCTACGAATACTACAAATAAGAGTCTGAACAAAAGTTTACATCTGTCTTGGAAATAGATAAAATAGAAAGTGAAATAAGATAGAAGCGGACACCAGGGCCTGCAGACGCCTGCCGGACTACCGTGGGTCTCCGGGAAACAGCAACAGTAACCAACCTCGCGATCAGCCACTAGCTCTAAAATCAGCACAAGAAGTGCAGAGTGCAGTATCAGTACAGCTGACCCCATGTACTGGTAAGTGCCGAGCCTAACCTCGACGAAGTAGTGACGAGGCTACGGCGGGGCATACAACATATACAACCTGCAACAGTCTACACTAAACAGAAAGGAAATACAGAATGTATTAAAGCAATAACTGGAATAAAGTAAATCCAGAACCCAGTTGTTCTACTAGTATTCAGCTATAACCAATCCTTAAGGGTGTTTCCACATCACAGTAATGAATTTTAGCAGAAATGAATACTTAAAACAACAGCTGATGCGGCGCGCATCCCGATCCAATCATATAAACAACAATAGTATCAATATTCACCCTTATTCCTCCTTGTTGCGGCGTGCAACCAGATCCCACCTGTCCACCCTTATTACTCCTCAGCACATATCACCATTATTCCTCCTGTTGCGCGCGCAACCCGATCCCACATGTCCGCCCTTATTACTCCTTGTTGCGGCGTGCAACCCGATCCCACCAGACAATCACAATTCACCCTTATTCCTCCTGTTGCAGCGTGCAACCCGATCCCAATATATATATCAGCACCAAACACAAAAGAATAAAGACAAGAGTTTCACAAGCTAACTGAAATCCCCCAAATTACTTATACCTCAATCCACACAATGGAATATCACTACGATTGTGAAACTTTACCAATGAAAACTACTCAGCGAGACCAAACAAGGTGCACCATAAGGCATCAATGAATCAATATAAGCCAACAGGGTAATAAAAAGAAGCTACAAAACCAATAATACTTCAACGGGAACATCAATAGTTAACATGAAACAATTAAACAATTCAATAAAGAGAACAACTGTTAACATGAAGCAATTAAACATGGAAACATTTATGAGCAAGTAGCAATTAAGGCAAGAAAACAAGATATAGGGAAACGGGGAAAGGAAATGGGCTAAACAAGTAATTTGGTGACGCATAGGTACTCGTCACCACACCTATACGTCACACACATGATATTTCACATAGCAAACAAGACGGGGATCCCTAATCCGTCAAGTCAAGGTTAGACCAAACACTTAACTCAAGCCAACGGGTATTTCAAAGCTCAACCACCGGTTTACCGATTCCACCACCAATTCACTCGTTTCTAGCCATAATTAACTTAATAACATCAATAAAAAACCAATTCTAATGCATGAGTATAGATTCCCCAATGTTTTTCCCAAAAAGTTAAAAACTGACCCGGGCCCGCTTAATTAAAACTCGAAGTTCGGACCAAAACCCGATTACCCATCCACTTACGAACTCAAATATGCAATTGGTTTTGAAATCCGACGTCAAATTGAGGTCCAAATCCCCAAAATTTAAAAATCCTAATTTTTACCCAAGAACACCAATTTCCAATGAAAATCCCTAGATTTTGAAGTGAAATCATATAAAAAGATGAAATAGATTGAAGAAAAAGAGTTAAGATTCATTTACCTATGATTTGGGGAAGAACTTGCTCTAGAAAAATTGCCCTTTATAGTTTAGTTTTTGAAATTTTGAAGAATGAAATGAAAATCCCGTCCAAATGATGTTTTGATCAGGTGAAGATGTCGCAATTATGACAAGAGCTTCGCAATTGCGAAGCTCGCATATGCAAGACAGGCTTTGAAATTGCGAACCTGCTGCATGTCTGCTCCTCTCGCAATTGCGAGCAATTTGTCGCAATTGCGATCATTGTCCCTCCCTGTTGACTTCGCAATTGCGGAGGGATGTTCGCAAATGCGAACAACGCTGGCCTGGGCTTCTTAGCAATTGCGATAAAGCCCTCGCAATTGCTAGGCCTGTTAGGCTCGCAATTGCGAAGCCTGACCTCGCAATTGCGAGATCAGAGCCTGCAACAATACCAGATGCAGCATCAATTTTGTTCTAAGTCCCAAAACACTCTGTGGCCTAACCAAAACTAACCCGAGCCCTCGGAGCTCCAAACCAAACATGCACACAAGTCTAAAAATATCATACGGACTTGCTCGCGCAATCAAATCGCCAAAATAACATCTTAAACAATGAATTTGACACCAAAACTCATGAATTCCTCAAGATAGTTCAAATTTCTATTTTCTCAACCAAGGGTCCGATTTATATCAAATCTCTTTCGTTTTTCATCAAATTTCACAGATATGACTTAAATATTATAACGGACCTATACCGGGCCCCGCAACCAAAATACGGGCCCGATACCATCATGTTCCAACACTATTCAATTTCTAAAAACCTTAATATTTTTCAGCAAATAATTTTCTTTAAAAATTCTTTTCTCGGGCTAGGGACCTCGGAATTTGATTCCGGGCATACACCCAAGTCCCATATTTTACTACGGACCCTACGGGACCGTCAAATCACAGGGCCGGGTCGGTTTACCAAAAATGTTGACCGAAGTGAACTTTAATAAATTTTAAAGGCCAAATTCAATATTTTTCTTAAATTTCACATAAAAGCTTTCCGGAAATGCGCCCGGACTACGCACGCAAATTGAGGAGTAAGAAAATGAGGTTTTCAAGACCTCGAAACCCGGATTCGGGTTCTAAAATAAAAGATGACCCTTTGGGTCATCACATTTATACTTTGAATTAATTCAAGGATAAGTATATTAAATAATTAAATAATACTCAAAAATATTATTAATAGATTTAAATGACGAAAGAGATCTGAATCAAAGGATAGAAGTGTAAAAATACATTAAATTTAGGAGTACAAAATTTATATTTATATATGATTATCAAAAGGGTAATAAGCAAGATATTAAGTCAATTAGTAAGCTAACAAAAGATCACATGAAAAATATAACAGTTTTACGTAATGAATAATGCAGCAACTATAAGCAAAGATTAAATAGAGATTTTTTTGGTGAAAATGTGGAAGGATAAGACTTATTCAAGGTAAAACATAAAGTGGTAGTAAGAATTTTGTTAAAACAATATGCTCAAATAAGACATAATACAACATGATATGTTTAGTATTCTTTAATTTTTACCAGAGAATAAAATGCAAGTACTAAGATCAAGGGGTTGCGTTGTTACAAATATAAAAAAATAATATGTTATCCAATACAAAATATGACAAACACTTTCATGTCCTGATTCTTAATTGATATCTAATAATTATATGTAATTTTTATTTAGAAGGTTTAAATTTTAATGCAATATGCGTTTAATCCAAATGATCAAAATCTTCATTTGATATTTTTCGGTGCATCGCGCAGGTACAAATGCTAGTGATAGATACAATGATAAAAATTATAACGGACAGTATCAAATTTCGTAAAAGAATTAATCATGTAGACATGTAACTTTTAACGCATGAAAGTAGTACTATTGTTGATACTCAATTTTGCCCTCATACTTTTTCAAATAGTATATATATTTTTAACATGCCATTTTGCATCATTATTTTAGTTTATAAGAATTATACATGTATTTTTCCATAATTTTTAACAATTTTAGAGCTTTAAAGCTAATTTTCTTGCATTTAAATTTTCTGAATATTTAACAATTATCCTTTTAATTTATTTTTTGTGATGACTTAATCATCTAAACTATTATTTGTACCTACATACATGCTTCAAATATTTTTCACATTATTTCATATAATTACATTGGTATTTTTAGGCTATTTGCACAATATTGCAATAATAGCCTATATTTTGCTATTTTATTGCATTTGTCATTTTATTCAAGCTCAATATAATATTTTAAACTTTCTATAATCTTCTACTATTATTTTCATAAATAATATTTTTATATTTTATTTAACTATTTTTATTAAATTATTTTCCTCTTAATCTCTCTTTTTAAAATCTGGCCCAAAATTGGGTTAATTTCGGACCAATTAAGGTCCAAATGAACTAGCCCACTTTGATTAACCCCCAGAAGCCCAACCACAAGCGACCCTGCCCAGTCCAAACCCCAACCCAACTCCCCTTGAATCTCAGCTGTTGATCAAAAGAGATCAACGGCTCACAATACCCCCACTCCCTTTCCTTATATCCCCCATGACCTAACCCTAATCCCCATTTTCCTAAAGACCGCCGCCCCGTTTCTCTCCATCTGTTCACTCTTTTACTCTTAAACCCTAGTAGTCGCCTCTTCTAAATCGCCCAACTCAAGTTCTAATATGGAACTCTCCATGAGTCTCCATCCATATATGCTCAATTCCTCTATTATTTACACGATTTTGGTATTACTTAGTACTTGCCTATTTTTGGCAAGTACTAGACCTGGAATCATGTGAAAATCGTCTTCAATCTTCAAGATCTAGAAGTTATTCTGTCTATACACGTTCATGGCAAGGCGATTCACAAAAATCTTGGGTCGAATATTTGATTTCTATCAACTAGGGTTTACATAATTTTTCCCTAATCCGATTTTTAATTGATTCTGCATGTTATTATTTCCTTATTTATGTTGATTTTACAGTGTTTCCTTGTTTGTTTGCTTGATTTCTACTACTATATAAATCCCTCCCCTATTTCCCTTTGAAACAGACTTCAATCATGTAATGACCCGGCCTGTCGTTTTGAGAAATTGCACTTCGCTCGGTAGTTTTTGGGCATGAGTAGTTCCGTATGATGTATTATGACTTATGTTAATTATCGGTTTGTGTTTTCAGGTTATTCGCGATTGATTTGGAAGAATGATTCTCATTTAGAAGCTTTAAATTTGAAAGGTTTGATCAAGTTTTGACTTTTTAGTATTTGACCTCGGATTGGATTTCTGATGGTTCCGTTAGCTCCAATGGATGATTTTTGGACTTTGGAGAGTGTCCGGATTGTGATTTGGAGGTCCGCGGTAGAATTTGGCTTGAAATGGCGAAAGTTGGAATTTTGGAAAGTTTGACCGGGAGTGGACATTTTGATATCGGGGTTGGATTTCGATCCCGAAAGTTGGAGAAGGTCCGTAATGTCCAATGTGACATGTGTGCAACATTTGAGGTCAATCGGACGTGATTTGATAGGTTTCGGCATCCGTTGTGGAAGTTGAAGTTTCAACGTTCAATGATTTCGAATTGAGGTGTGATTCATCGTTTTGATGTTGTAATGTGCATTCTGAGGCCTCGAGTAGGTTTGTGTGATGTTATTTGACTTGTTGGTATGTTTGGATGGGGTCCCGAGGGGCTCGAGCATGTTTCGGATCGATTTCGGATCATTTTATTTCATTTACATAGCTAAAGGTTTCTGGTTCTGGTATGACCGCACCTGCGGCTGGTTTGCGCAGGTGCGATGGTCGTAGAAGCATTCGTTGAGTCGCAGAAGCGAGAAGTGGCCGGGTGAGGAACACCGCAGAAGCGGATTTTTAAGCGCACCTGCATGCGCGCAGATGCATAATTTTGAAATGCATGTGCATAAGGCTTCGCAGAAGCGGGATTTGGCATCCGCAGGTGCGGGGGATTTCTGGCAATGTTATTTTAGCAGAAGCGGAGTTTTACCGCAGATGCGACAATTTTACCGCAAATGCGGAAAGTGCTGGGCAGAGTTACAAAAATCAAGGGTTTTGTTCTTCCTTCATATTTTGAGATGTGGGACTCGGATTAAGGCGATTTTTGGAGCAATTTTCATCACAAGGTTTTGGGTAAGTATTCTACACTCAACTTTGATTATATTTCATGAATCTATCTTATTTTAGCAACTGGTTGATGAATTGAAAGAGAAAATTGGGGGTTTTGGCCTAAAGTTTCATAATATGAATTTTTGAGTTTTAACATCGATTTGGAGTCGGATTTGAGTGAAACCGGTATGGTTGGACTCGTAATTGAATGGGTTATCGTATTTTGTGAGTTTTGTCGAGTTTCGAGGCATGGGCCCGGGTGCATTTTTTGGCCAGATTTGGGATTTGACTTCGGATTCGATCTATATCATTTGTAATTGCTTCCTTGGGTTTTATCTGATGTATTTGAGTTGCTTTTGGCTAGTGTTAAGCCGTTCGGAGGTCGCTACGTGCGTGATGGCATATGGGCCATATATAGTACTGAGTGGTTGAGTGGGATGCAATGAGGTTGAGTACTCTGAGAGTGTGAGTACATGATTCATCTCTAGGGTACATGGCATTGGCATGCATAGAGACGCATTTTTCCTCATCCTGTACTGTATCACGTCATTCATGACTTTTTACACACATCGATATGTGGTTATTGAGAGGTATTTCACACTTCTTATTTGAAAAAGGAAATGAAACATGTTTACCTATTGTGGAAAGGATTTTCAGGAAAGAGTTAAAGTTTTCAAAACATACTCATATTTTTAATGATTTCGGTAGAGGATTTGGGCGTTCATTGGTATACTTGAAAAGTGGAACTGTTTTCGAAAAACTATGAAAACGCTGAGCACTTTATTTCTGAGCTATTTCTTTATTTATTTGTTGTACACTATATGAACTACTATTGATTATTTGTGTTGGACCCGACCTATGTACCATCTCGTCACTACTTTCAACTCTGAGCTTAGGTTTGTTACTTTTTGAGTACACGGGGTCGATTGTACTCATACTGCACTTCCTGTACACTGCGTACAGATCTCGGATGCTGATGTTGCTGCTCGCTGGTTGATGGATTTGAAGTCGTACCTGCGTTCTTGCTGTATACTGCATCTTGTTAACGGTAGCCTAGATTATAAAATTCTGTTTATGTACTTTTCCAACAGAAGATGTATTTTCTTCATAACAGCTTTATAAACTCTATTCTTAGAAGCTCATGATTTGTACTACCAGTCTTTCGGAAATGTATAAGATTTAGATATTTCTGTTGTTTAATTGTTTTATTAAGTAAAATAGAATTGGATAATTGTTAATTGGCTTACCTAGCGGGTTGGGTTAGGTGCCATCACGACTGGTGGATTCTGGGTCGTGACAGATTGGTGACAGAGCTCTAGGTTCATAGGTTCTACATGTCATGAGCAAGTGTCTAGTAGAATCTTGCGAATCGGTATGATGACTTTCATATCTATCTTGGAGATGCTACAGGACATTTAAGATATACTTCCCATCTTTCTTTCCTTATCGTGCGGCATTGATTCAGCTTGAAGCGTAACTCTTTGAATTCCTACCACGCATTCGTATGCGCATGTGAGCGCTCAGTATCAGTTGTACATCGACTTCTCGTGATTCCATGGAAGTGGTGCGAGATGTGATTTTGGTATGCTGATGATGGGCCAGTCTGGAGGACTTGAGGTCGGGTTTTGACCGTGGTTTGAGCACAGAGGTGTTGATTGTGTGAGCACGTGCTTTTGGATTTATATGTCCGGTAGTGTCCCTATTAGTAGAATTTGTGGCTAGATGGCTACGTGATGAGTATGATGTGACTGCGAGATGTGTTCATATGGTTGAATGCGACGAGAATGGTCTGCTTGAAGTGTAGAAAAAACTATTTGGTGCTTGATTTCCATCTTGATTTGATGTATAGTCCCGAGTTATGGGTGTGTTGAAGGGTCTTTTGATGTTGATTAGTGGAGGAGTGAAGTAGATTTCATGTCGTGATATGAGTTCAGACTCAGGAAGATTAATTGATCGCGTAATGCTTATGGCTGTGGAAGGGTATAGAGAGAGGTTAGTTTGAGGCAAAGCAAGTGGGCTATCTCCTGCGGGGTGTTCTGAGGTTTGTGTGATCCCTATGTTGTTTGTTGGGAGTTATCTTTTACTAGTGAAATATGTGTTGCAATTTGATTTTGGATCGCTTATGAGAGTGGGCTTGATTGTACGAGGATGAATACAAGATTTGCAAATGATTTGAGGTATTATATGATTTGTGTTTCATGAACTTATGGAGGATTTAGTTGAATCTCACTGCGGTATTATGGCTGCAATAAAGTATGGGCATTGGGAGTTACGGTGTGTTTTGATCTATGGCTTTGAGCCAAGTGGAGGAGTCCACTATTGATAAGTTGATTTCACGGTTATGTGTTGTATTGGTTCGGTTTGAGGTATAATTGTGAATGAGTTATGTTCTGCAGAGGGTGAGATCAAGGATGACTTGAGTAAACGATTTTCTGGGTACGAGTTGTATTAGGCTTTATGAGTATATAAGAATCACGGAATGATTTGAGTTGTTATTGGTAAAGGATGTAATGTGCATAGAGCAGGAATTTATTTGGTTGCATTAAGGTGGGGTTACTTCCTTGGGTGTTGGAGTGCTAATAGGGCACAGGTCGTTCGGTCGGTTTGGTTAGTCTAATTGAGATTTGAGCTGAGTGGATGACTCTCAAGAATAGTTCCAATGAATTCAAGATTTATACATGGCAATTGGGAATCTTCAAGATGTGTATTTGGCTAGAAACTGAGATTTATATTGGAGGATTTTAGGACTTGTGGCATTTCTATATCATTATGGATTCTACATATCAGTATCTGGAAGGCAAAGGTAATGTCTTTAGATTCGCAGAAGGTCTCTTCAGAGCGGGTATCTCGGTTGTGGTACCTTTGAGGGTGCTTAAGAATGAATACAACGGTTTACAAGCCTTAGGGCGGTGTGGTTTTAAAATAAAGTTTGTGGGGAAAGTTTTAGTTAAGGATAGTAGTGTACTAGCAAGGGAAAGTATCAATTTGAAGGTAATTTGGAAGGAACTCAGGGAATTAGGACAGCTTGGTAGTAGGTTGGATCGGCATGGTAATGGATATGATCGGTTTTTTGGGTGCTTATGATGTGGTGGATTTCTACAGGTGTTTCGTGGCAATTCTCTTGGGTTTTGATGGCTTGCGTAGCTTGGTTGAGTTAGAAGGAGTCAGTCCTGACGGTTTGGTTTTGTGTAAATGGGATTCGGAGAGCTCTTGATGGTTTCTACCACAGTTAGAGATGTACCATTCCTACTGGTGTGAGGCGCATGTGATGTATTGTGATTTCCTCCTAGATGTGATCAAATGGGAAGTTCTTAGCTAATTAGGTATGCAGTTGCTTGTGACTCGGAGTGGATTATGAAGTTCTCGTATCTATAATAGGATGGCATGGTATATGCGGTGTATTGTGTAGGATCGAGATTTGGCATGTGCAAGGTCACCGTTCAGTTTTGAAAGGAAGGTCATAAATCCTTAGGCAGCATGGACGGTTTCAAATGAATAGGTAAATGGCATTACTATTATGTATGACGTGAGGAGAGTATATATTTCATTGGTATTGTGGCATTCTCTTGTTTGATCGACTGCTAGTGTTCGAATTTTGCTTTGTGACACAAAAGAATTATAGAAGTATTCCTCTTGGTATGATCGTGTAGCGGAGAAGTGTTAGATAATCAGGCGGTGGAGTTGAGATCAAATATGATGATTCGTGTGTTCTATGGATTTGGAGACTGGGAGTTCTCATGAGTAAATTGTTTCGTGGTTGTGGACTGTGAAAATGTAGCCAAGTTTGGGTAGAGTATGTGTTGTGATTCAGTCATTGTGGACTTCCAGAGGATTATTTATTTAGTATGGGTGAAAAGAGTTGATTTCGGGTTCATTGGTTGGCCAATATGGGTGTGTGTTCTACACCGGGTCGGATTTATTGACTTTGAACTGCTATGGTTGTGGGATGTGCCATGCAGTTGTTGTTGAGCTTATTCGTGTTTTGAAATGATCTGTGAGTTACCATTCTATGTTACGAGGAGTTGTGAATCGTTGGTTATATGCACACATGGTGCGGTTTTATTAGGGCTTTATAGCGGAAATTCGAGACAGATGAGTATTTAGGTATTGTGTGATTGATTGCGCGTTGTCTATGTTCTTTTCGGATAGTGGCATTGTGTTATTTGCTCTCTGTGGTTATGGTAATGCACTTTGGGTGCTTGATGTCGAATTTTGCGGGGTTATTGATTTTCAGCAAGGCGGCTCGACGTATATAATATGGACCAGCATTTGGATGGGGTCATGCATTGTAGCGGAGTTGTATTGAGGTATGATCCATTGCGTGAGATTCGTGTGTTTTGGTTCTACGGTGTGATGGGCTCTTAGCATTGCGTTGTGGTGATACCCGTTGAGCTTGCGAGATAGTTCTCTTATTGGATGTCATTTTCCATGTTTGAGTACATTTGGACTGTTACTTATTGGTGCACGGATTACACGGGTTGTGGCTTCAGATTTTCTTGATGTTTCATGTCGCTAGAGTGGTCGTGTTGGATGAGATGGGGTCATTGGACCTATAATGAATACTATCGGAATTGATTACAGCGTGGTTGGAAGAATAATATCAAAAGTCGGCTTAGAAATTTGCTAATTTCCTATTGAAGGAGAGGGAGTTCCACAACTTGTTGATCTAATGAATCGTTATGAGTTTCGGCGTGTTTCTTTCATCATTGGCAGTATATGAAGGTGTTAGAACGAGGCTTTGTTTCATAAGAGGTTTATTACCGGTATTGGGTTGATTTGAGCAGCTACTATGATTAAGAATTATCGCTATGAGTGTTTGAATTATGTGGTATATCATGTGATTGCATCTTGGGGTACGGATAGGATATACAGCTTGTTCAGACTTATACAGTGTGTAGATGTGAGATTCTGATCTTATAAAAATTTCGGATGTGAAAATTTGGTTCTAAGGCTTATGGGTTAGTTTGGATTAAGAAATTTCAGTCATGTTGTGCTATGAAACCTATATGGGATAGGGTGACGTGGGATCACCCCCGGTTATGTGCATAGTAAGGTTACACGGCGATTTGATGGCTTTTGGAACAACTCTGGGCACGTTCGAGGACGAACGTATGATTAAGTGAGGGAGGATATAACGACCCGACCGGTCGTTTTGAGCAATTGCACTTCGCTCGGTAGTTTTCGGGCATGAGTAGCTCTGTATGATGTCTTATGACTTATGTGAATTACCGGTTTGGGTTTTCAGGTTATTCGGGATTGATTCGGAAGAATGATTCTCATCTAGAAGCTTTAAATTTGAAAGGTTTGATCAAGTTTTGACATTTTACTATTTGACCTCGAATTGGATTTCTGATGGTTCTGTTAGCTCCGTTGGGTAGTTTTGGACTTGGGAGCACGTCCGGATTGTGATTTGGATGTCCGTGGTAGAATTTGGCTTGAAATGGCGAAAGTTGGAATTTTGGAAAGTTTAACCGGGAGTGGAACTTTAGATATCGGGGTCGGATTTCGATTCCGAAAGTTGGAGCAGGTTCGTAATGTCCAATCTGGCCTGTGTACAAAATTTGAGGTCAATCGGACGTGATTTGATAGCTTTCGGCATCGGTTGTGGAAGTTGAAGTTTCAAAGTTCAATGATTTTGAATTGAGGTTTGGTTCGTTGTTTCGATGTTGTCATGTGCGTTTTGAGGCCTCGAGTAGGATTGTCTGATGTTATGTGACTTGTTGGTATGTTTGGACGGGGTCCCGAGGGGCTCGGGCGTGTTTCGGATCGATTTCGGATCATTTCATTTCATGTTGCATAGCTGAAGGTTTTTGGTTCTGGTATGACCGCACCTGCGGCCAGTTTGGCAGGTGCGATGGTCGTAGAAGCGTTCGTGGAGTCGCAGAAGCGAGAAGTGGCCGGGTGAGGAACACCATAGAAGCAGATTTTTATGAGCACCTACATGCGCGAAGATGCGGAATTTGGAAATGCAAGTGCGTAAGGCTTCGCAAAAGAGGGATTTGGCATCCGCAAGTGCGGGGGATTTCTGGCAATGTTATTTTCGCAGAAGTGGAGTTTTACTGCAAATGCGACAATTTTACCGCAAATGCGGAAAGTGCTGGGCAGAGTTATAAAAAATGAGGGTTTTGTTCTTCCTTCATATTTTGAGATGTGGGACTCGAATAGAGGCAATTTTTTGGAGCAATTTTCATCACAAGGATTGGGGCAAGTGTTCTACACTCAGCTTCGATTGTATTTCATGAATCTACCTTCATTTTTAGGAATTGGTCGATGAAATTAAAGAGGAAATTGGGGGTTTTGCCCTAATGTTTCGTAATATGATTTTTTGAGTTTTGAACAGCGATTTGGAGTCGGATTTGAGTGAAACTAGTATGGTTGGACTCATAATTGAATGGATTGTCAGATTTTGTGAGTTTTGTCGAGTTTCGAGGCATGGACACGGGTGTGATTTTTGGCCGGATTTGGGATTTGACTTTGGATTCGATCTGTATCATTTGTAATTGCTTCCTTGGGTTTTATCTGATGTATTTGAGTTGCTTTTGGCAAGTGTTGAGTTGTTCGTAGGTCGCTATGCGCGTGATGGCATTCTTAGAGCATCGCTTGGCTTGCTCGGCGTCGGAATTGGCTGGTTTAAGATAAGTTATTCTTTTAAGCTTAGTGCTGAGGGTATAAAACTCCGAATTATGTGTTATGTGATTAGTGTTGAGGTGACGCACATGCTAGGTGACGGGCGTGTGGGCGTGTGATCGAAGCCAACCCAGTACTACAATAGAGTAGCAAGAGAGGTCGAAGCAGCTTTTACCCGAAAAGGTCGGGATCAATTTCCACAGGGAGCTATAAATTGGAATTAAGTTTCTATCTAAGTAAGAGTTGTGTAATTGATCCTAATTGCACTTCTAAACACTTTTGGGTTTTGATTTAACTTCTAAATTTATACTACCAATATGCTAAACTGAGCTACATTAAGTTAAGAGGAAACTATTGAAGATGTTCTAATGAGTTAAAAGGCACTAGGGGAGTGACCTTCACCT
This sequence comes from Nicotiana attenuata, assembly GCF_001879085.1. Taxonomy (NCBI): domain Eukaryota; kingdom Viridiplantae; phylum Streptophyta; class Magnoliopsida; order Solanales; family Solanaceae; genus Nicotiana; species Nicotiana attenuata. The sequence goes on along the minus strand of NW_017670836.1, from coordinate 39,696 downwards.
AGGTGGATAATTAACGGGTTCTCATGTCTAAGGTTAGGTTGTCATACTTGGGGATTACGATATAACCATTGCACGATTCTACCCACTCTATACCTCTCGGTAGTTCGAGTGATTTTGCCCAAATTGACTTTCTCAAGATCAATATGATATGAACATCTGTGCAAACAATTAAGGTTCAAGTCGGGTATTACGATCTCTCGGTTTAACCCTTTAATTAGGGCTATCAATTCTCTTGAGTATGCCCCAATTCCTTGTTGGACTAATTCTAGAAACTTAGACTCTCTTTCTCAAGAAGAGCCAAAATCAACAAAGCATAAACTAGTGTTTGCAACCACTAATTCAACAATAAAACCATAAATTGGTCCAAATATCAAACACCCAGAGACATTCAAACCTTAAAACACAAGACCCATTAATTACCCACACTAGGGTTGAGCCACAACCCTAGCTGATGGGTCTAGCTACTCATGATTATAAAGAAAAACAAAGAAATAGATGAAGATAAGCTCATAATAATTAATTTCTAAATAAAACTTGAAGATTCAATGGTGAAATTAAGCTAAAATTACTCAAAATGGTAAAGAAATGAGTTCACGAGCGTAGCTCTACGTCCAAAATTATCTGATGACCTAAAAATGGGAAAAGAAACTATTTATACTAGGCTGAAAATTCTGGACAAAAATACCCCTACGGGGCTAGTGCGGACCGCACAAAATCGAGTGCGGCCTCACTAAGGCTCTTGGCTTGACTTTTTTGCTCTCTGAAGTTTGGCCACCACGGACCGCACAAAATGCACCGCGGCCGCGGTGGCTTCTACTGCGGTCCGCACAAAATGGACCGCGGACCGCATTGGGCATAATTCTCCAATTGTCATCTCTCTGAACCTTGGCTCTGCTGACCGCACGAAATCGATTATGGCTGCAATGAACCCAATACGGACCGCACAAAACTCTTTGCAGCCGCATTGCCTGATGGCCTGAAAAACATAGTCTCTGAACTTCATCCTTGCGGACCGCACAGAATGGTGTGCGGCCGCACTAGCCCTGTTTGACTGAGCTTGGTCTTGTCCTGGTACTTGTGCAAGTTTCACTCCTTTTTGAGCTGGTTTTTGACACCTTGATGATCAAACCTGCAATCAAGCACAACTTGTGAGCCTTTGGGACTATTTTGTACACATTTCTAATCAAAACTTAAGCAAGGAGGAGTGTAAAATGCATTAAAATCCCTAGTTATCAACTCCCCCAAACTTAAGCTTTTGCTTCTCTTCAAGCAAACAAAATAAGACCCACCCCTTAAGAGTAAATCCAAGAAAATTCGGCTGACCTAAAGTGACCTCAACTAGCATCAATTGGGACTAACAATTTCCCTCAACTCAAATGAATCATTAACAACATCCACTCTTTTAAACACCATGGATCTTAGTGTGACACAAGAGCCTCAAGAGTTGACTCAACACATCAAAGGAACTCTTTCTATTACTTTGGTCATTGTGGAACCCAAACTCACACATCCTCGACTCTCCCTAAGCAAACCTCACCTTTAGGATTGTAACACTTAGAACAAGGTTAGTGGAAATACACTCATCTCTCTCAAAGAAAAGTCAAAAGTCCGGCACTAGGTACCATATGCTTGCCCCTTATGTGAGTCACCACTAATGTAAGCTTCATTCAACTCAAGATCATATAGGGCTTATGTGGAAAATAGTGAAGGCATTTGGTGTAGGGTAGGAAATGTTTGGTCTAAGTAGGTTCCATCTTCCCTTTAGCACTTCTTTTTTTTCATTTTGGCATACATTCACTTTACTTTTGAAGTCATTTCACTTCTTTCTAAGGGGTTAGAGAGACACACCGTCACTCTTTCTTGTACATTTCAACTCTTTTCTCCTTTCTAAACTTTGCACACCTTTCATTCTTTGCTTTTATTGAATCCCTTCATTCTTTTCTACATTGAACTTTCTTTTTGTCTTTTTGATTTTCTCTATTTTCATTGCCTGTCCTTTTCTTCATTTTGTACCTTTTACCACTTTGTTTCAATCCTCGTCTCTCCCCCAAAACTTATACTTTTGCCATGTTCTAAGGAAAGGTCGGGTGCCAAGAGAGGGTATATTCAGAACGGGTAAAGGCTTGTAGCATGGTTCTTGAATGAAAAAGGTCTAAGGCTCAAAAGGGCTGACTAGGGATTTTGTTATTGGTAGGCTATGGAAGTGTTCAATCATTCGGATCAAGGAGAGCCTATAATCACGTCTCAAGTCAAATTCCACTAAGGATTTCGCCTAGACAAACATTCAGGGCAAGTTCTAGACCAATGGCTCGGGACTTGGACTTACCATTCAAATTCTCACCACACAAGCTTTGGGATTGCTAAAGACACGGAGTTGGGGGCCCACAACAACCTTAGATAAGATTTGAGCACACAATGGTTCCAAACAAACCACTTGATGATTATCGGCCAACACAAGAGTCTCAAGGTCACACTTTCACCATGCTACACACAACGATTTGTTTTTTACCATGGGGTCAAGGACAAATGTGTTAGGCCCAAGTGAAGCTTTGCTTGAGGCACCCTTACCAACTAACTATTAAAAAGCAAAAAGAGAAACAAACTCAAACCCTTAAGAAGGTTGTCATGCCATCCATCATCGGGAAGAGCCACCCAGTTCACACAAATTCCACATTTGGAAAGAACCGTGGCATTAAGAAAACCAAAGGCTTATTGCAAAAACTCAAAACAAGAAGCTACGAACGTAAAATAAGAAGTTAAGAAATAAAAAAAATGCAGAAAGTAAAATGAATATGTACAAGAGGGGATTTAGACGAATATACAATAGGGAGAATGAATATATACATAAGAAGGTAACTTTATATATAGACCCAAAGTAAAAAGTACGAAAAGTGCAATGAAATGCTAAAGTTATATACATACCAAAGATAAAAAAGAGATAAAGCATAAAATATCATAATATGTACAATCATCCAAATCCAAGTAGGGCTACCCCCCTCAAATGAAAGCTGGCATTGTCCTCAATGCGAACTAACCAAAATAAGCACAAAAAGAGAAGGGAGGAAAAGGAAACTCCCTATGGGTCATCCATCTGGATGGGATCCTGAGTCTGAGTCCCTAGGTCCTCTCTCTGCTCGGGAACCTGTGACTGGCTCCCTGTGGCCTGTGGCTCTGCTGGGACCTGTGCCTGGACCTGGACTGACTCCTGGGGCTGGCTGGAGGAATCCCCTTGCGGGTCCTCAAACTGTATGACTGCGTCATCTGTATGGGGAATCACCCTCCTCCTCTTGGGAGGCCTCTCTAACTCGTGCTCTGGCTGGGGCTAGGCTGCTGGTGCTGGGTCATGCAATAACAAATCCAAAGGCAGCTGATCCGCCTTAAGCCTGTCAACCTCTACCCTGAGCTTCTTCACCGACTCCTTTGAAGCCCGAGTCTTTCTCATCTTTTTTGCCTCTTTTCCAAGCTCCTTGAGCGCTTTCCCATGTGAATCAATGACTTCTGATATCAATTTCGGTTGTCTAGGAGCTTCTTCTGGTTGTTCAGAAGCTCCCTAAGAGTGTCCTCAATAGACTGTGGGACCAGTGGAGGAGGAGGTGCTGACTGGGATGCCACCGTGGTAGTAAGTACAAACAACTTAGAAGAAGTTGTCTGCATCCAGTTGTTGATGTTGAGGAGGGCCTGACTCAGACGCAGTCAATGGGTAGGCAGAGGTGGAAGGTATGTCAGGAACTGTAGAACTGGATGGACCTGAAGGCATGTATGCTGAGGTAGAAGGACGCTGAGTAGGAGCCACTACCACTACTGGCTCTTCAGACTGGCCAGTTGAAGTAGTGGTTTTTCCCTTATAGTTCTTGTCTTTAGGGTTGTCATCACCCTGCATGATGTACCATGAGAACGGTGCCTTTGCTTTCACTTTGACATCAAATTTCCGCTTCTCTACATCTAAGTCCTTCAGGTAAATGGCTAAGAAACTGGGGAAGGGGTAGTTTCAGTCACTTTCACTCACTACCTGTGTAATAACCCGAGACATCACATTCCCGGCGTTAATCGAGTACCCCGCCATAATTGATGCTACCAATATAGCCCGGTGAAGAGGGAGTGAGTTATCGTGGGTAGTGGGGTCCAGTCTGCTGCATACGAATGCCTCCCACCCTTTAGCCTCGAAATTCAAACTTCTCCTTAAGATCTTCACTCCCGCATTCAACCAATCGGGGGTGGTACTTGGATTTGCCAAGTACTGTGCCAACCAAGGACGCGCCTCCTCACCTAATGCCATCTTCTCCAGGTACAGTGATTCATCTTCCTCATTGAAGCCCAAGTAGTCATTTATTGCTTTACCATCAAAAAGTACTTTCAAATTTCGCACCTTGGTCACTTTTGTGCCCTTCTTGATGTGGGCAGCATTGGTGTAGAATTCCTTGACCAAGTGCTCGTTTGCATCCACACAGTTGCTTAAGAAGTACTCCCAGCCCACTCTCTCTCTAAACTGTCTTCTTACATTTGGGTTGTGAGGCAAGAGGTCTCTATCCACAAAACTTCGCTCCGGAATCAATTTCCTCTTAGGCCACCACTCTCTGAACTTATGGTAGGCCACCTCACTTACAAAACGGTCCTGTCATGCCTCCGGGCTTCTAGTTCTCTCTACTCCCCCCACCTGAGGCTCACCCCCTTCTACTTCATCCCCTACTTCTGCTACGGGACTTTTTCCGGATAATGAAGCTGTAGGAGATGTGGAATAATCTTTGGCACTGCCAGCGGCTGAGCCCTCAGACGACTCAGAAGATACTTGCACTGGTGCTCGAGCAGTGGGGGAGCCTTGAGGAGTGGGCTCATCTGTCAGCTTGAACCTGCCCAGGAAGTCATCCATAAACTCCGAGACAGAGTCAGAATCAGACAACTCCCTGGAAGGCTGATACTCACTTCCCGATGAGTGGTAAGCAGCTTTATCAGCGGCCCGGATCGCCTTCCTTGTTGCTTTTATGGCTTCCCAAACTTGGGGGATCAGTTTTATCTTTCCACGTCCCCTCCCCCGGGAGGAATCTCCTCGTCCTGGTAGTTTATCACCTTTGCCTCTTGATCTCACCATTGTCTGCAAGCAAATTCAGTCATGCTTTGTTAGTCTCAATATACACAATGAAATTCAAAGTTGCAGTGAAAGAAATATGTTGCAGACAGTTCATTTATTGAAGAGTGCGGACCACACAAAATGCAGTGTGGCCGCACAGAGGCCAATGCGGACCGCACAAAATCCATTGCGGTCCGCGCAAAGGTGGGGTTTAGACTACCCACTCTCTGAATCAATGCACTGCGGATCGCACAAAATGGCAATGTGGTCCGCATTGAGGCACCGCGGACCGCACAAATGGCAATGCGGTCAGCATTGAGGCATCGCGAACCGCACAAAATGCAATGCGGCCGCATTCCTTCAATGTAAAGCTTTCAGAACATTTTTGTTGCGGTCCGCATAAAATACCATTGAGGATCGCACTGGGGCACCGCGGACCGCACAGAATCCACCACGGTCCGCGCTGAACACCCAGCAGTAATACCAACCTAGGGTTTATGTGTTCATCAATATTAGTCCAATTTTACACCTATTGAAGAGCCCCTAAATGTTGGTTCAGTCAATTACTACCTTATCCTAATTAACACAGTATTTTAACTACCCTAAGCTACAAAATTGAAGGAAAAACGGGAAGGGAAGAAGAAGAACTAAGAAAACAAAAATTTAATGAAAATAATAAAATTAAACAATTGAATAGAGACTAAAGTACCAAAAGTAAGATGCTGAGATGATGATTAAGCCTTAGTAGTCAGTTACGTGCAATAGAGAGAGATGAACAATGATTTTTTATGGTCTGAGAGTAAAAGGATCGAAAAGTTCAAAAGGAGGGCCTCAGGTCCTATTGATAGAAAAAGTCCTAGGGCCCAGCTTACCTACCCACCGCGGACCGCACAAAATGCAGTGCGGTCCGCACCATACAGATTTATGAAAGTTTGAGAAGGCAACCACTGCAGCCCGCGCAAAATGCTCCGCGGCCGCAATGGTCCACCGCGGACTGCACAAAATGTAATGCGGCCGCGGTGTCAAACTACAGAGAGTTGGTTTTCATATCCAGCATCAGTGCGGTCCGCACTGATTTTTGTGCCCCCGCACTAAGTTCTTTGCGGCCGCACCAAATGCAGTGCGGTCCGCAATGCAAACTTCAGAGACTTGCACAATTCTTTCACTTTGTCTTGTACTGCATCAACACAATCATGTAGCATCTCACAACCAGTCAGTCCAAAAATAAATCCTATACTACAATGAAAATCAAAGAAAGATGAAAAGAAAAAACACATGGGTTGCCTCCCAAGAAGCGCCTGATTTAATGTCGCGGCACGACGCATGTTACCATCAAATCATTTGAGATGAAGAAGTGCCACCACATGGCTATCATTAATTTTTCCCAGGTAGTGCTTGACTCTGTTCCCATTAACTCTAAAAACCTCCCCATTTTTGTTCTTCAAATCAAGGGCACCAAACGGAGTCACAAACACCACTTCAAAAGGTCCACTCCATTTTGACTTAAGCTTTCCCGGAAACAAACGTAACCAAGAGTTGAACAAGAGAACCAAATCACCCACTTTGAACTCCTTGCCACAAGCATATTTGTCATGAAGGTACTTCATCTTGTCCTTGTACAAGGATAAACTGGAGTAGGCATGGAATCGGAATTCATCAAGTTTATTAAGTTGCTCCACAGAAGATTTGCTGCCACATCCCATTCAAGGTTCAATTTCCTCAAAGCCCACATGGCCTTGTGCTCTAACTCAACCGGTAGAGGGCAAGCTTTCCCAAACACCAACCGGTACGGAGACATACCAATCGGAGTCTTGTAAGCAGACCTGTAAGCCCATAGAGCATCATCCAACTTCTTAGACCAATCGGTCCTATTTGCATTGACCGTTTTAGACAGAATACTCTTGATTTCCCTGTTTGAGACATCAACTTGGCCACTCGCCTGAGGATGATAAGGAGTAGACACTTTGTGGTTGACACCATACTTTGCAAGCAAAGTGTCAAAAGCTCTATTGCAAAAATGCGACCCCCCATCACTTATGATTGCACGAGGAGTGCCAAACCTTGTGAAAATGCTCTTTTTGAGAAACGCAACTACACTCCTAGCTTCATTGTTGGGCAAAGCCACGGCCTCAACCCATTTTGAAACATAGTCAACCGCCACTAGAATGTAGGTGTTCCGGCACGAGCTTACAAATGGGCTCATGAAATCAATACCCCACACATAAAAAATATCCACTTCTAGAATGGTGTTGAGAGGCATCTCATCTTTCTTTGAAATACCACCCGCTCTTTGACATTGGTCACACCTCTTCAAAAGATCACTTGCATCTTTATACAAAGTTGGCAAATAAAACCCACAACATAGAACCTTCGAAGTTGTCCTCGCCCCACCATGATGGCTACCATAGGGAGAGGAATGACAAGCCTCTAAGATACTCATTTGTTCCTCCTCAGGGACACACCTCTGGATCAGGTGCAAATCTTGAATAAGTACGGCTCATCCCAATAGAAATCCAAACTATCCCGTTTGATCTTCTTCGTTTGGTTAGAAGAGAGCTCACACGGGATGATGCCAGTCACAAGGTAATTAGCAATATCCGCAAACCATGGCATATCACTCATTGACGCAGAAAGTAGATGTTCATCGGGAAATGCATCATTGATTTCTAGGCCATCACACGGCCTCCCTTCTTCCTCCAAGCGGGACAAGTGGTCCGCCACTTGGTTTTCAGTACCTTTCCGGTCCATAATTTCCAAATCAAACTCTTGAAGTAACAAGACCCATCGCATCAGCCTAGCATTGGAGTCTTTCTTCGTCATCAAGTACCTAAAGGCTGCATGATCGGTGTGCACTATGACCTTGGCTCCCATGAGATATGGCGGAAATTTTTCCATTGCGAACACAATAGCCAACAAATCTTTCTCAGTTACCGTGTAGTTACTTTGAGCCTCATTTATTGTCTTGCTCGCGTAGTACACCGGATGAAACATTTTGTTCACTCTCTGACCCAAAACTGCCCCAACCGCAACATCACTCGCTTCGCACATGAGCTTGAAAGGCAAGCTCCAATTGGGTGCGGTAATGATCGGGGTGGTGGTCAACTTATGCTTGAGAAGTTCAAAGGCTTGCATACATCCCTCATCAAACACGAACTTGGCATCCTTTTCTAGCAGCTTGCACAAAGGATTCACTACCTTCGAAAAGTCCTTGATAAATCTCCGGTAGAACCTCGCGTACCCAAGAAAACTCCTAACCCCCTTGACAGACGTGGGGGAAGGAAGCCTTGAAATCACCTTAATTTTGGCTTTGTCAACCTCTATGCCATGCTTTGAAATTTTATGACCCAACACTATGCCCTCCTCAACCATGAAGTGGTATTTTTTCCAATTTAGCACAAGATTGGTGTCTTCACAACGGGCCAACACTCTATCCAGATTTTTCAAACTTTCATCAAATGAATCACCCACAACACTGAAGTCGTCCATGAACACCTCCAAAATATCTTCCACCATATCGGTGAAAATGGCCATCATACACCGTTAGAATGTCGCCAGTGTATTACACAACCCAAAAGGCATCCGAGAAAAGGCAAAGGTGTCATATGGACAAGTAAATGTGGTCTTCTCCTGATCCTCTGGAGCAATTAAGATTTGGTTGTATCCAGAATATCCATCCAAGAAACAATAGAAGGCACGTCCAGTAAGACGATCAAGCATCTGGTCAAGGAAAGGCAATGGGAAGTGATCATTGCGGGTCACCTTGTTCAGCTTGCGGTAGTCCATGCACACTCTCCATCCGGTCACTGTCCGGGTTGGAATTAATTCATTATTAGCATTGGTCACCACAGTCATACCACCCTTCTTCGGCACACACTGTACCAGCGAAGTCCACGAGCTGTCAGAGATAGGGTACACAACCCCTACATCTAACCACTTGATCACCTCCTTTTTCACAACTTCTTGCATTGCCTCGTTTGACCTCCTTTGATGTTCCAAGAAGGGTTTTGCATCATCTTCAAGAATAATCTTGTGTATACAGAATGCGGGGCTTATTCCCCGAATATCAGCTAAAGTCCATCCAATTGCCTTCTTCCACTTTTTGAGCACCGCCAACGTGGCATCTACCTGCATGTTAGTAAGACAAGAGGAAAGAATAACTGGAAAAGTTGAACTAGGGACTAAGAATTCATACCTTAGGTATGGAGGCAATGGCTTCAACTCCAACAGCGGAGGTTCCTCAATTGAAGGCTTTGTTGGAGGAGTCATTCTATTTTCAAGATCCAAAGAGAGTTTCCTAGGCTCATAAGAATAAGAGCCCATTCCATGTAAAGCATTCACGCACTCCACTCGGCCCTCATCATCATTGACATCAATATTCAACAATACGGCCTCTAGAGGGTCCTCCACGTTGATCATTGCACTAGTATCATCAATTATCACAGCCGTGACAAGATCCACAAATGAGCACACTTCGGTACAATTGGGTTGCTTCATTGACTTGCACACATGAAAGGCTACCTTTTCATCACTCACCCGGAAAGTGAGTTCCCCTGCTTCCATATCTACTAGATCCTTCCCCGTAGCAAGGAAAGGTCTCCCCAATATGATCGGAACGTCATAATCTACCTCACAATCCAAGATCATAAAATCAGCTGGCAAGATAAATTTGTCCACCCGGACAAGCACATCATCAACAATATCTAATGGTCTCTTCATTGATCTATTCGCCATTTGCAATCTCATGGAAGTCGGCCTCGGAGGCCCAATACCCAAAGTCTTGAAAACTGAGTAGGGCATCAAGTTGATACTCGCCCCTAAATCACATAGAGCTTTAGCAAAATCTGCACTTCCAATCGTGCAAGGGATGGTGAAAGCACCGGGATCCTCCAACTTCAGAGCCATTCAATGTACAATAACACTAACTTGGTGGGTCATCTTGATAGTTTCACAGTCCATGGATCTTTTCTTTGTCACTAAATCTTTCATGAATTTAGCATAGCCAGGCATTTGCTCCAAAGCCTCCACCAAAGGCACATTAATGGATAAGCTCTTCATCATGTCAATGAACTTTTTGAGCTGATTCTCATTTTTCTGCTTGGCTAGCCTCTGAGGATAAGGTGGAGGTGGCCTAGGCAAAGGTGCCTTGGCTTTTGGCACAACCAGCTCCGGCATGTCTATTACGTATTCCCTAGACGGGTTCATGTCATTTTGTGTTTCCACCTCGGCATCTTGAATATCAATCTCACTTCTTCATTCACATTTTCATCAACCACATTCTCAACCACCAAAGGAACTTCATCATCTTGCAACTCAACTTCATCACCCAAAACTTGCTTTTGTTTGGAGGCATTCACATCACCGCCTCGTCCACTCCTTGTAGTTACCGCCATAACATGTGCGACCCTTTGGGTTAACTACCGTATCACTCGGTGGAGCCCCCTTAGGGCGAGTATTTAAGGACTGTGAGATTTGGCCTAGCTGGACCTCCAAATTCCTGATTGAAGTGTTGTGAGAAGCCAATTGTGCATCGGAGTCGGCATTCTTTTTCATCATCTGTTCAAACATCATTTCAATTCTCCCCATTTCATTCTTTGAAGAACTAGGACCCTGGGGTGGAAAGGCGGTGGATTGCTCGGTTGTTGGTACATTGGGGGCCTTTGAAAGCTTTGCCCCTGATTTTCTTGGTTATTGTTCCATCCACCCTGGTTGTTATTGTTTCCACCCCAATTGTTGTTGTTGCCCCAGTTTCCCTGATTGCTCCGATTGTTGTTTTGATTTCCCCAATTGTTGTTCCCTTGTTGATGATTGTTCCAATTATTGTTGCATTGCTGTTGATTACCCCAATTGCCCTGGGATCTCCATTGTTACTGTTGGTTAGAAGAATTGCCTCTTTGGCCTTGATAATTATTCACATATTGTACCTCTTCATTCTGACCATCATAACCATCATCTTGGAATCCACCATAATCATTGTCAAATTGATCCACATTCCCTTGGTTCTGTTGACCTCTTTGTCTTCTATTATTCACTAGCATGTTGACACCCTCCATGGCATTTACTTGGCGAGGATTCTGAACTTGTTGCAACTGTGCCTTTGCTAATTGGTTCATTGTTGTTGTAAGTTCTACTATAGCCTGCCCATGGTCATGTAGTCTTTGTGCAAATGAGTGACCGTGGGGTCACCCTGTGGCACATTGGCCCTACTTTTGCCAAGCGGAGGATGTGTCAGCCATTTCATCAAGAATAGCACAAGCTTCATCATAAGGCAGCTTCATGAAATTACCCCCAGCCAATTGATTCACTATGCATTGATTCATTGTATTGATGCCCCGATAGAAGGTCTGTTGTATCATAGCCTCTGTCATATCATTGTTGGGGCATTCGTTCACCATAGTTCTATATCTCTCCCAAATCTCGTGTAACGGTTCGGTGGGCTCCTGCTTGAAAGCTAAGATCTCGTCCCGTAATGCTGCCATGTGCCCTGGTGACAAAAATTTGGCAATGAACTTATCCGCCAACTCATCCCAAGTGGTGATGGAATGGTTGAGAAGTCGCTCAAGCCAATCCAATGCCTTCCCTCTAAGTGAGAATGGGAAGAGTCTCAATCGAAGTGCATCCTCGGACACATTTGTTTGCTTGCTCCCCCAACAGGTATCCACGAACCACTTGAGATGTTTGTAAGCATTATGTGTGGGAGCACCCGTGAAGTACCCACGCTGCTCCAAATATGTCAGCATCACGTTGGTGATTTGAAAATTGTCCGCCCGGATCCAGGGCGGGACAATCGCACTAGCATAGCGTTGGTTGGGAAGAACTCGAGGGGCCACTCTTGGAGGTGGCCGAGGAGGGTCTGGAATGTTTTCATTTGCATTGGCCTGGCGGCCTCTACGTTGTCCTTGAGGTACAAGAGGCACCTCATCATCTCCAACATCATATACCTCCTCCCCAGCAATCACATTGCCAAGAGGGTCATTGTTGTTTGCGGCCATTTTGCACCTGAAGTTGTGACACACACAGATTAGCAACAAAGAAGGAAAAAAGAACAATTCACAAAACTACTAAGATAGATAATCAAGACCGTTAGCTCCCTGGCAACGGCGCCAAAAAGTGATCGAAGCCAACCCTGTACTGCTATAGAGTAGCAAGAGAGGTCGAAGCAGCTTTTACCCGAAAAAGTCGGGATCGATTTCCACAGGGAGCTAAAAATTAGAATTGAGTTTCTATCTAAGTTAGAGTTGTGTAATTGATCCTAATTGCACTTCTAAACATTTTTGGGTTTTGATTTAACTTCTAAATTTATACTACCAATATGTTAAACTGAGCTACGTTAAGCTAAGACGAAACTATTGAAGATGTTCTAATGAGTTAAAAGGCACTAGGGGAGTGACCTTCACCTAGGTGGATAATAACGGGTTCTCATGTCTAAGGTTAGGTTGTCATACTTGGGGATTACGATATAACCATTGCACGATTCTACCCATTCTATACCTCTCGGTAGTTCGAGTGATTTTGCCCTAATTGACTTTCTCAAGATCAATTAGGTATGAACATTTGTGCAAGCAATTAAGGTTCAAGTCAGGTATTACGATCTCTCGGTTTAACCCTTTAATTGGGGATATCAATTCTCTCGAGTACGCCCCAATTCCTTGTTGGAATAATTCTAGAGACTTAGGCTCTGTTTCTCAAGAAGAGCCAAAATCAACAAAGCATAAACTAGTGTTTGCAACCACTAATTCGACAATAAAACCATAAAAGTCCAAATATCAAACACCCAGAGACATCCAAACCTTAAAACACAAGACTCATTAATTACCCATACTAGGGTTGAGCCACAACCTTAGCTGATGGGTCTAGCTACTCATGATTATAGAGAAAAACAAACAAATAGATGAAGATAAGCTCATAATAATTAATTGCTAAATAAAACTTGAAAATTCAATGGTGAAATGAAGCTAAAATTACTCAAAATGGTAAAAGAATGAGTTCACGACGGCAGCTCTACGTCCAAAATTATCTGATGACCTAAAAATGGGAAAAGAAACTATTTATGCTAGGCTGAAAATTCGGGACAAAAATACCCCTGCGGGGCTACTTTGGACCGCACAAAATCGAGTGCGGCCGCACTAAGGCTCTTGGATTGACTTTTCTACTCTCTGAAGTTTGGCCACCGCGAATCGCACAAAATGCACCACGGCCGCGTTGACTTCTACTGCGGTCCGCACAAAATGGACCGCGGACCTCATTGGGCATAATTCTCCAATTGTCATTTCTCTGAACCTTGGCTCTGCGGACCGCACGAAATCGATCGCGGCCGCAATGAACCCAATGCGGATCGCACAAAACTCTTTGCGGTCGCATTGCTTGATGGCCTGAAAAACATAGTCTCAGAACTTCATCCTTGCGGACCGCACAGAATGGTGTGCAAGTTTCACTTCTTTTTGAGCTGGTTTTTCACACCTTGTCACCTTGATGATCAAACCTGCAATCAAGCATAACTTGTGAGCCTTTGGGACAATTTGTACACTTTTCTAATCAAAACTTAAGCGAGAAGGAGTATAAAATGCATTAAAATCTCTAGTTATCAGCGTGCACCCTGTGAGTTGTGACTCTGTTATTTCCAGGGAACTGTTTAGTGGCCCACTTTGTTGATAATTGTTTTTTTCACCATGTGATAAAGTAATTGAGTTGTACATCATGCTAAATATCATGTTTAGTCTTTATGCTGATATTGTTGGGACCCATTGTGGTCATTTCTTGCTGTCATCTCATTGGTTTCATTGATATATCGTACTCAGTCGCAATCATGCATTCATATCATATCTCAGTCTCAGTTGTTGCTTATTGACACATCATATCATTGTTCCGGGTCAGTTTTCATGACATTGTGAGCCCGTGGGTGAGACTGGAGAGTGATGACTGAGTGAGGCCGAGAGCCTGATTATGAGTGACAGATGTGGGATCGGGATGCACACACAGTGATTATATTGATGATTATGATAGCGCTTGGGCTGTAGGAGCCCCTCCGGAGTCTGTAACACACCCCTAGTGAGCGCGGATGATATTGTTGAGGGATGGATTTCCGTGGACGTGGATTTTTCTGAATTATTTATATATGGAGATGGATTTCTCCACAGGGATGGATTTCCCTTTATCCTCGGTACCGAGTGACGTCTAGTTATTGTTGAGTATGTTCCGTGATGGATTTCCATGGGCAGCATGGGCCATATACGGTACTGGGTGGTTGAGCATTTATATATTATTTAGTGATGGATTTCCCTAGGCATGGATTTGTTCGAAGTACTTGATACCTGGAGATGGATTTCTCCACAGGGTTGGATTACCCTTTATCCTCGGTACTAGGCGACTTATAGTCAGTGTTGTATATGTTCCGGGATGGATTTTCCTAGGCCTTATGGGCCATATACAGTACCGAGTGGTTGAGTTGGATGCAGTGAGGTTGAGTACTCTGAGAGTGTGAGTACATGATTCATCTCTGAGGTACATGGCATTGGTATGCATATATGGCATACATGCATAGAGACGCATTTTTTCTAATGTTGTACGGTATCACGTCATTCATGACTTTTTACATACATCGATATGTGTTTATAGAGAGGTATTTCACACTTTCTATTTGAAAAAGGAAATGAAACATGTTTACCTATTGTGGACAGGATTTTCAAGAAAGAGTTACAGTTTTCAAAACTTACTCATATTTTTAACGATTTCGGTAGAGGATTTGGGCTTTCATTGGTAAACTTGAAGAGTGGAACTATTTTCGGAAAACAATGAAAAGGCTGAGCACTTTATTTTTGAGCTATTTCTTTATTTATTTGTTGTACACTGTATGAACTACTGTTGGTTATTTGTATTGGACCCGACCTATGTACCAACTCGTCACTGCTTTTAACCTGAGTTAGGTTTGTTACTTTTTGAGTACATGGGGTCGGTTGTACTCATACTGCACTTCCTGCACATTGCGTGCATATCCCGAATGCTGATGTTACTGCGATCGCTGGTTGATGGATTTGAAGGCGTTCCTGCTGTATGTTGCCTCTTGTTCACGGTAGCCTAGATTATAAAATTATGTTTATGTACTTTTCCAACAGAAGATTTATTTTCTTCATAAAAGCTTTGTAAACTCTATTCTTAGAAGCTCATGATTTGTACTACCAGTCTTTCGGAAATGTATAAGATTTAGATATTTCTGTTGTTTAATTGTTTTATTAAGTAAAATAGAATTGGATAATTGTTAATTGGCTTACCTAGCGGGTTGGGTTAGGTGCCATCACGACTGTTGGATTCTGGGTCGTGACAAATCACCAGATTCACTAGAAACTAAAAGCTATCACTCTATTATTCTATTATTCTCTTGTTCTATACTTTGGTTCTTGGCCGGCTAAAAGCCAAGGCCACTGAATTCGATTATTCAATCTTTCTTAGTGTGAGCACTGCCCGGGATTCATTTGAAACCCTTGGGAACTCTTAACGCACTAAGATTCTGGGTTCTATTGCTCTTTGTTGACGTTCAAAGTACTGTGGAGTTTGTTCTTTCTTGTTTGTCTGTTTATCAATTGATAATTGGCAAGTCCTTTAGCTTTTGCAATTTGATTCTCTTGTGTTCATGTCTTGTATATTCATACCTCTTAAATTTCATGACTCAATGTGTTTCTAGACCGTCTTTTTGTGCAACCTTGTTGGCATTGAATTTGTTTAGCATTTGATTTTACCTAAAATTTCCAGTTCTGAGACATGTTTATTGTGCATGCTTAACTTGAATAATTTGGACTCTCTTAAGCTCGTTTAGCCTAGTGTGTTGGCACCTGAATGTCTACATTTTCTGCTTGGCATGAGTTTGCTTCCCTGCTTTGTTATGGATTCTTGTAATGACTAGCTCATACTAGAATGTGCTCTAATCTGCGTTAAGGCATTCATATTAGCTATGATCTGCTCCCATGCTAGTTTTGTCACTTTATTGTGTCTTTGGTCTACTAAATCCTGTAACGCTCAGTGATTATTTGAAGACCTTTAGAGTAGCTATCCCAACTTATACTTTTCCCTATAATGCTTGATACTGGACTGCTTTATTGATATAATTTGGCATGTCTGTTTTTCTGGTATTGTGATAGATACTTAACATAATTTGGACCTTTAGGTTTTAAATCCATTAAATTAGTGCTCTACTTTGGACTCGTTTGGCATTGTGCACCTTTCTATGTCAATCTCATAATCTCAAGAAATCTAATTCCTCTAAATCTCAATATGTTTTATGCCGATATGTTATCTCTTGCTAAGTGTTGAACCTGTAATAGCAACTTGTCCTTTAAGTCTTGTTGATTCTCCTAACTGGAATATTCCATGTTTAAGCATCTCTGCAATATCTGCTTCTAAAATACAATTGCACCTCTATCACTTAATTTTTGTTCTCTCATTCTCATATGCTATCTACACTATTCTGAATCTATCACTCTTGGCCGACGGAAAGCCAAGGCCACCAAAACTCTCTCTATTGACCTCCCTAGTGTGAGCACTGCTTGGGGTCCATTTGAGACTCTTGTGAACTCTGACACACTAGGATTTGGGGTCTTTTGGTCACTCTCTTTGCTGTTGGGACTTAAGCTATCTCTGACACTTAGCTTCTTTCTCATTCTATCTGTTGAATCTGCTAAATTGGGTTGCTTAAGTGAGTTTGTGTGATTCTATAATTTGTTTGGGGTAATGTGTAACTATTTTGCCTGGCAAGAGTTCCTTTGTGGCTTTGAGCTATGCTGATGGGCATAGTCTCCTGTTTGTGAGATGATTTGATCTAGGCATGCTAATTGTGGAAATTGAGCTTGTTGAAAGCCCAGGCAACACTGGGTTATCTTCATTTCAGGCCTTGTTCTTGGGCCTGTAGTTTATTCACGTGTAATATTCTTTGGGCCAGTAATAACTTTTAATAACAAAAAATTGGGGGTGTTAGTGAAATTGGGGAAGCGGGTGCATTCTAATGTGGGTAGAAAGAATGCCTATAGGATTCATATGACTTACTTGTTATTTTATCCAACCTATCATCTATACTATTTAGTTTTCATATACTCTAGCAGAAACTATGCGTATAGGGAATCACACACACTCACTCAACTTGTTTACTATACCTGCTACTACACGTTACTCCCTCCGTTTCATATTAAGTGAGGTACTTAACTTTTTAGTTTGTTCCAAAATAAATGACACATTTCTAAATTTGGAAATAATTCAACTTTAAACTCTTTCATTTTACCCATTTACCCTTAATGAGAAGCTTTTATAGCCACACAAATGTCATGGCCCCACAAACTTTTTACCCCTTAAGCTTTTAATACCACAAGTTTCAAAAGTCTTCTTCTTTTTTCTTAAACTCCGTACCGAGTCAAACTGCCTCATTTAATATGAAACGGAGGGAGTATTAGACAGCGTGCCTACAGGGAATCAGTGTCCATAATTGTTCGTTAAATTTGTGCAATTGTAGCATGTTCTCTAGATACCATGACTATAGGATCAAATTAATATTCATCTAGATATCATGCCTATAAGATCTTAATCGGCTAACTAGCTATTGTTGTTGCTTTTTTTATCACGTCGCTCACTTAGGTAGCATGACTATAGGAATAAAATGATAAATCTGCAAACTATTGAAACCTAGCTATAAAATACTGCAACTCGCTTAGAAAGCATGCCAATAGGATCAAACACGAGTAATTCTGAGTATTTCCAACGGTTTTCACTGCCCCTATTGCGTAAGTCACTTAGAGATCATGTCTATACGTCTTAATAACTTCTAATCTGTAATCTCAATAATCAAAATAACAGTATTAGGTATTCATAAACTGTGCAGTCATTAGAAACCATGTCTATATGTTTAAAAATTACACCTTGAATCTGAAACTGCCTATACGTAATGCAGAATCTGCTTGCGCGCATTTGTTGCCTAAGTGTGGAGGCTAACTTGAGCCTTTAACTGCCTTTACGTGAAGTCCTACTTGTTTTGAATGTCGCTTAGCTTTATCATTTGAGCAACCTAAGTAAAGTCTAGAACCACCCAAATAGAGGTCCAAAGCCTCCTAGACCATAGGCATGGGACGGGTAATGCACGCATAGGGTACGACCTCGAATTGAATTAGAGCGCCTTTAGGTAAATAACTTTAACATAGTAATCGGGTAGCACGAGATGATAGTCTGTGCCCGCTGAATAATATGAGCAACTCCTATCTAAAGGAGTTGCGAAGTATTATTTATGTTGCACGGGGTAATCCTTTAGGCTAAAAAACATTGGACCCCCCCCCCCCTTTTGCCTTTACACACTTAGTCATAATATATATCATTATAGTTATATCCTTGTAGTCCTTAAGATGTGTACTAATTCTCATTGTGTCATAATAAAACTCTTCGACCGTTTATTCTCTTTGTTTATTTGATCATCTTGCCTAATTATAATCCACATAGTCTTATGTTTGGCCGTGACCCAAGTTGTGGACCTTGAAAAGTGCCTAGCACCTTCTCTTTGAGGCAATTTGAGCCCTTACCCGATATTTGGTGGCGTTGAGTAGTCAAACAGAGTTATATGCATAATGGGTGCCCTAACTCACCTTAAAAATCATTAGGCGGCGACTCTTCTTCTTTTAACACTTCTTCTCCCACTCAAAAGAGTTGTCACGTGTCGAAACCCGCTTTTGCGAGAAAAAGGGGCGCGACAGCATGGCGACTCTGCTGGGGATACGCTTAGGCTCTTACCATAATGAACTTGGCTACGTGGATAATTTTCTTTGTTATGACAAGCACATCCCTTCCCTTTTCCACCTTTATTTTTTAAAATTTGCTATTACATGCACACCCCTTTCCCTATTCACCCTTATTCATTAAAATTTGTTATAACATGCACATCATTTCCCCGTTTACCTCTATTTTCTATGACTGCTCTTCATTTTGTTTAAGACTGTTATATCATGCCTCTCCCATCCCTACACCCTTACTTGCTTTATTACATTCTCGCACATATCCCACGAACTAACTTCTTATTTTTGTCTTTCTTTTCTATGTTTTTCATGTTTTACCTTACTACTATATTTACTGCCTTTACATATTTATCATGCAAATACTTGGCAACGTGTTATCATCTCTGCATGAAGCATGCTCCACATCATACTCCATTCGTGCCAATTATCAACATAGCGGCACTTAATGAGTGTCTTCGCTTTTCCAAAATTACCCTTTTTAAATCGGAAAGGATTATTTGCGATAGACTAATCGATCAGCGGTGCAGTCGACGGTCCCGTGCCTTTCCCTCTCAAGTTGTCCACTTGAGGGTACCAGTCTAGGACATTCTAGAAACCTTACTCCAATATCAAATGTACATGAATCATGTTAAACCTAGTACGGGTTAGAACGTTGTTAACGTAATAGCCCGCTAAGAAAAAGCCTTGTCCAAAGTCTGACAGGATTTGCACAATCCCAATGGACACTATCATGTTATGTGCATTACCTGGAGAAAATGTGCCAATATGTTGATCATTATTGTGTAAGTGGTCGAATCTGGAAGGGGGAAAGGGCTAACTTTATTTGTTTGCAGAAAATGAAGCACGAAGTCCCCAGATTCGGCATGGTCCAAAACATCCTACCTCTGCTACTTGACTAGTAAAAAAAAACCTTGCGCCTTGCGACAAGAATCATGTGAGAAGGGTCCTTGGTGACTTGACATCTTTGCTTGACATCCGACCAATTAGGGCATTGATTAAGGCGGCTCTCATGTTCTGGGACGAGAAAAGGGCTGTCTTCCGTTTTGGTGACATAGAAATGACTCCTCTCATAGAAGAAATACGAGGCTTTGTTAAGTTGCCGTGGGATAGTCCAGGGTTATTAGTGCTAGAAAATCACACCCCTCGCGGTTTTCTGAAAATGCTAGGTTTCAAGAAAAATGATGAGTTGCTTTGTTTGAAGAAATCATACATCCCATTTGAATTCATTTATGAGCGCTATGGGCACAGTAAGTCATATCTCCTTCATCATGATGAACTCGCCATTACTTCTTTGGGTTGGACGCACCGCCGAATTTATGTGTTCGTTGTCTGTTTCTTGGGGTTGTTGATATTTCCAATGAAAGGAGGGAAGGATCCATACCCATCTAGCCATGGTTTCCAGGGCTTTGATGGAAGGTATAAAGGGACAAACTTATATCATCATCCCCATGATCTTAGCTGAAATGTACCGCGCTCTGGATCGGTGCAAGCAAGGATTCAGGCACTTCGAAGGTTGTAATCTGTTACTGCAAGTCTGGCTGTTGGAACACTTTCAGAGGGGAGAATACCGTCAAGAGCTTCTGCGACCGCCGTTGAATGACTACATAGCTTACCATCACCCAAAGAAAATGACATTTATTCCAGACAGGTTTGGACAACCTGGAAATGCTGTAAGTTGGGTGTATTTCTTCAGCAATTTGACAGACAAGCAGGTACATTGGATGTTTGAATGGTTTCCTAGCAGTGAGTTCATCATCAGGTCAAGAAAACTACTCATCTAGTACTAATCGGGTTGAGGGGAATCTATCCTTATGTTACTATAAGGGTAATGAGACAAGCAGGAAGAAAACAAGTCATACCTCGGGTCTCAACATGGTCCAACACAAAGCAGATTTCAAAGGGGACGTTGTTCCGTTCAAGTTCGAGGCACAACATATGTGGAACCAGAAGATTATTGTGGAAAAGGAAACTATTGAACCAGAAAGGTATCATGCCGGTCATGTGTACTTCTACCCATCGTGGTTGGTAGACGACATAGCAGGAGACGTTAAGCCGGGAATGAATCCGAAAAACAAGATCATAGATGATGTTGCTAAGGCACAGGTCAAGTATAGGAGGCTAAGCAAAAGGGTTTTCTAGTCTGAGGCCAGACATCTGGAACAACACAAAGTGGATAAGGAGGCAATCAACGAATGGAAGGAAATTGCTACTAAGTCAACAGAGAGATTGGAATATTTGGAACAATGATTGATGGAGCTTGAAGGGAAGATGAGAAAGAGGCTTTTAGATTGTCAAACCATCGAATGTAGTGAAGGAGGGCATCTAGCAAAGGCTTACCTATTATTGTTTATGCGCGATCTGGGGAACCTGATTGATGGTGTCAAAAGAGCCAAGCACGGAGAAGGTCTTTCTGGGACCGAATAGATTAGGAAATAATGTTCTTTACTGCATTCTAGCTTAGTCTTAGATTTCGACTGTAATAAGGCCAAGTGTCATTAGTAACTTTATCATTATTGTCGATTTAGTAAGGGTTTGATTCATTTTCGTATTAATGAAATGATGCAATTATTGGCATCAATTTTCTCCAAGTCTATGTGTCGCTTAGGCCTACCTCGGGCACAACGAGGTCCCCCAAAGTAGGAAGCAAATTTATTACATGATTTTATAAAGCACGTTTAATATTGCAAGAATTCTTTCAATACCCCTTTACTGACTTGGTTACCTTTTTGCTTTTCTTTCTTTTGATTATTCTCATTCCCTAAGGTTTGTTTGTGCATACTGGCATCGTCCGCATATCACACTACATCTAGAGGTCCTCCACCTCCTCCTCAACCAAGTGATCCTAAAGGCAGAAGCAAAGGGAACGGAATAATAGATGACTTTAGCGGTATTAGGAAAGACAACGCTACTACGGCAGAAAACGTCGAAACCTCAGATGGCCGAAGTACTCCAGCCCAGAATGAACTGGTCTTAAGTCTGGAACAAAAAATCCTGGAGCTACAAGGAGAACTTGAGCAGGTCCGAAACTTGGCAAACCTTTCTCTCACCCTCAATGTCCCTGACATTAACCAACAAAATCATACTGCCCAAAACCAAACACCACCCAAAAACACACAAAACCAAAATCCAACCGCCAAATCCTCCTGCACCATATCAATACCCCACACCTCCTCAAAATCTTAACCCTCCACTGGCACCTACTCCTCAATAACACCACCATCATCCAACTCAGTACCCACAAACCACCACTTATCACACTCCCCGGAATGCACCATAATCTACTCCTGATCCCCAAAACTTAACCAATGACCACCGTTATTCCAAGATTCCCGGAGTTCATCAAACCAATCCCATATATGTGGAAACTTTACCCCACACACCACAACAAACCCTATATATACCGGAATCAACTGAGAAAGACCTGTTCATCAAGAACATGGCAGAAGAACTCGAGAAGCTCACTGGCAGGGTTCAGAGTGTCGAAGGTTGTAAAGGCACTGAAGGTTTGAACTATGAGGACTTGTGCATTCAGCCAGATGTGGAACTTCCGAAGGGTTACAAACCTCCCAACTTCGAAATGTTAGATGGAATTGGTGATCTGAAAGTGCATCTAAGGACATATTGTGATAAACTTGTAGGAGTGGGCAAAGATAAACGTATCTGTATGAAGCTGTTCATGAGAAGCCTCACAAAAGATACTATGTCTTGGAATATCAGTCAAGACCCAAAGAAGTGGGTTAGTTGGGTAAGCATGGCGTCAGACTTCATGGACAGATTCAGGTTCAACACAGAAAATGCACCAGATGTTTTCTACATTCAAAATCTCAAGAAGAAACCAACAGAAACTTTCCGCAAATATGCTACTCGTTGGAGATCTGAAGCTGCGAAAGTAAGGCCAACACTTGAAGAAGAACAAATGAATAAGTTCTTCGTCAGAGCTCAAGACCCGCAGTAATATGAAAGGCTGATGGTTATTGAGAACCATAAATTCTCCAACATCATCAAGCTGGGAGAAAGAATAGAAGAAGGGATTAAAAGTGGGATGGTGACAAAATTCGAGGCAATGTAGGCCGTGAATAAAGAAATACAATCACGAGGTATTTCAAAGAAGAAAGAAGTGGGTGCAGTAATGCTGTCCCAGAGTCCTAAGTCTCCTCTCATATACTAAACACCTCCACTCACATACCAGCCTTCACCCCCCAAATATCAACAACCTGCTACCACCTACCACGCCTTTAACACCCAACCCGCATATTACCACTCACCACCACCCACTTGCAAAAATTACCAAAAACCACGACCAAATTTTTATCGCAGACCACCCAGACAATACACTCCAATTGCTGAACCAACAGACCAACTATATGAGAGACTGAAGGCTGATGGTTATGTCACTCCCATTCCTGCCGTTGCTACGGAAAATTCTTCTCAGTGGGTTAACCCCAATAAAATATGTATCTATCATTCAGGCATGAAGGGTCATACCATTGATGAGTGTCGCACACTGAAAGACAAGATTCAAACATTAATCGACACTAAGGTCATACAGGCAAAGGAAGCTACACCAAATGTTTGTAACAATCCTCTCTCGGACCACAGAGGTGAGGGAGTAAACGTGAGAGAGACTGATGAGAAATGGGATTTGGTGGGGTAAATCGGACTCATACGAGAGGCAGATGATCCTAAAACATCTCTGGTCACCCGCACACTCGTTGTGGTACAAACCCAAGCACTGTTTGAAGTTGAGATAACTACACCATTCGCTGTGATGGTAGCTCCCACGCCATATTACAAGTCTGATGCTATCCCATGGTAATATGTTGTGGAAGCAAGAAGAAAAGGAAAAGCCAAAATTGAGGAAACAGGTGCGGCACAAGGCATGACCAGAACTGGCAAAGTTTATACACATGAGCACCTGGGAGGAAACAAGCAAAGAAGCTGCATCTAAGTCGCCTATTGTTGAGACTGGCCCTAATGACCTTTAGAGAAAATTACAAGCGAGAGAATACTCTGTGGTTGACCATTTGAACAAAACTCCCACTCAGATATCCATCTTGTCACTACTACAAAACTCTAAGACACACAGGAATGCCTTGATGAAAGTGCCAAGTGAAGCTTATGTACCCACCAACATCACTAGCGAGGATATGGCCAACATGGTCGGGCAGGTACTAGAGAGTCACAAAATCACCTTTCATAAAGATGAGTTACCGCCATAGGACTAAGTCACAACAGGGCACTACACATCACAGTACAATTTGAAGATAAGTTCATCGCTACAGTCCTGATAGATGGGGTTCAAGTCTCAATATATGTCCACTGACTACTCTAAAGAAGTTGGGTAAAGGCCTGCACGAGATACGAGCGAGAAGCATGAATGTTAAGGCATTTGATGGATCTCAAAGAGCCACCACTGGAGAAATCAACCTCAGCCTACAGAGGGGTCCTACCTACTTTCAAGTGCTAAATATATCTGCTACCTATAACCTATTGTTGGGGCGGCTCTGGATACATGCCGCTGGGACAGTGGCTTCTACTCTGCATCAGGCGGTGAAGTTTGAATGGAACCATCAGGAGTAATCATCCATGGAGATGGAATTAATCCCATCTATACCAATTAGACTGTTCTAGTCATCAAGAATAGAAAGAAGACGGGTGGAGAAACATACCATCGCATTGAGCACGTCAACGCAATTGAAAAAGACAAATGATGGAGAAGCAAGATAGAAAGCATTCTGCTATGGACAGGGTATGAACCTAGCAAAGGTCTTGGCAAAAACCTCCAAGGGATCACCAAACCAGTACATCTGAAGCGTCATAGTACAACTTTTGGGCTTGGGTATCAATATACTTAGCAAGAATACCAGGACTGGTCGGCCCCGTGGCATGGTCCTCATTATCCGCTTGAGCAACCGGTACTACATTTGCACCAGACATTTCATCAAGCTGACATGATGTGGGGGTGTGAAAAAGATGAAGTCTTAGATGGCATGAGGAAGTTGTTTCTATATGAAGAAGATATGGATTGCAGTCCAATAGTTAAGGAGGAGGAGGAGGAGGAGGAGGATGACCTTACCATTCAAATCGTGGAGAAAGCAACTATTCTCAAGACCTGGATTGTTGCACCATCGCGGGCCCGTCGAGTTCCTGGGTAGCCTGGTTAATTAGAATCAATTATTTTAAATATAATTTTGAGCATTTAATACATTTTTAGTATTTTTGAACGTATTTTGTTTTAAAATAATTGCTCGAGTCATCGAGCTGCACTTGTTGACGTTTTAAAGTTTTTATTAATGCATTGCTATATTTCGTATTTATTATTATGCTTTACATTTTTTACATAAAGATAGTGATTCAGAGGATCTGGAAGATGATATAATACCTGAGGAAACCATCAGAGAAGTGGAAAACTTTGAAAACAAACCTAAGTCTAATTTGGACGAAACTGAGACAGTCAACTTAGGGAATTCTGAAACGGTCAAGGAAACACGTGTAAGCATTCATCTGTCACCGTCAGAGAAGGAAGAGTATGTCAGATTCCTAAAAGATTATGAAGATATCTTTGCATTGTCCTACGACGATATGACTGGTTTGAGTACAACCATAGTGACTCACAAGCTACCTAGCAATCCCATGTGTCCACTGGTAAAGCAGAAGCTCAGAAAGTTCAAGCCGAATATGAGTTTGAAGATAAAAGAGGAAGTCACTATGCAAATCAAAGCCAAGGTTCTTATAGTGGTTGAGTATCCGACTTGGTTGGCCAACATCAAGGCGGTTCCGAAGAAAGATGGGAAAGTCAGAGTGTGTGTTGATTACCGAGATTTAAATAGGGCGAGTCCCAAAGATGATTTCCCGTTGCCCAATATACACATATTGATCGACAATTGTGCCAAGCATGAACTCTAATCCTTTGTGGATTTGCTTCGCGG
>NW_017670836.1:1454-10888 GCF_001879085.1 Nicotiana attenuata | reverse complement strand
CTCCGGCTGGATCTGCTGGTGGTACCTCGGCTGCAGCTCGCGCAGGTGCTCTCGCTGCACCACGTGCGCGTCCTCGAACTCTACCCCGGCCCCGACCTCCGACGGCTACAGTAGGGGCGCGGGTGCCTGATCACCTCGGGTAGTACGTGTCCTCACCATCTGTGAGCCAAGGGCGTCGCGAGCTAGAGTTTTAGCCGGTTCGAGGTGAGTAATGATTGTAAATGATGTCCTGAGAGTTTGAAACACCGGATTGCACATGGTAGTGCTATATTGAGGTGAGACACAAGCTTGATGACGAGCGTGGGGTCGTGCACTATTGGGGATTGTGACTTGGTCTGTCCCGATTGATGATTTTACCGTGTATTTGACCGAAACTTAGTTGTTATCATCATGGTTTGGGCTGATTGCCATATTTGGGCTTCGTGCCAACTGTTTGAACCCTTCGGGGATTTTTATCACTATTTCCTCACTGTTTTGACTTATTACTTGAACTCAGTCATGCTGTTTTTCACTGTTTTACTATTCAGCCATTTTTACTCAGTTTTGAGACTTAAATGATATTTTAAATGATATTTTGGGCTGAGAAATACTGTTTTACTAACGCCCGAGGGGCTTGTGATAGTTTTCGGACTGAGTACGGCCGAGGGCCAGATGTGAGGATACACTGATACTGATATGAGGCCGAGGGCCTGAGATATATATATACGCCACGAGGTGGCTTGATTGATATGAGGCCGAGGACCTAGATTTGATGCCACGAGATGGCTTGATATTGCGCTTGGGCCGTAAGGGGCCCCTCCCGGTGTCTGTACATCCCTAGTGAGCGCTGGTACCCATTGTGATGTGAGATTGAGCCCGAGGGGCTGGTATTGTTCTGAGATTGAGCCCGAGGGGCTGGTACTGTTCTGAGTTGTTGCCCGAGGGGCGGATTTGTTGATACTGTGCCCGAGGGGCAAACTTCTATTTGTTATTTACATGTCAATTACTTGTTTTACTTGTTGAAGAAGGGATTTTACTTGATACTTCACTGATTTACTGTTTTTAAGTGATTTTACTGCTTCGCTATAGAATGCCTTGTGTTTTACGTGTTTTCTTACTTTCAGTCATTATTTATATTTATTACTGACTGGGTCGGAGTACTCACATTACTCCCTTCACCGTGTGTGCAGATTCAGGCGTAGCAGGTCTCGCCCCCAAGTGCTGACTCATTCCAACTTCAGGCGGATCTTCGAGGAGTCTTTAGGTAGCTGCTGGCGTTCGCAACCTGGAGCTCCTCTCTATCTATTTCTTTTACGTTCTATTTCAGTATTTGAGACTTTGTAGTTACATTTGAGGATTTAGTATCTTAGACGCTCGTGACTTGTGATACCCCGGTTAGGGCTGTATTGGGATGGATTTCCACTTTGTTATCTCTATTTTCGCTAAATATTGCTATTAAATCATGTTTAAACTATCTTTATGCTATTTAACTGCTTAAAAGGACGAATTGTGTTAGATTGGTTGGCCTTGTCTTCACGAGAGGCGCCATCACGACCGGGTTCGGGGTTAGGGTCGTGAAAAATATTCTCATTCACGAGATCTATAATTTTTTGGATCCAATAATCAGACTCCTGATTTACTTCGTTGATGTAATTTTTTATTTTCTTCTTCCTTCTGATCAGCCTTTATGTCGGCTTAAATTATCTCCCGAACTATGGTTCATGGTATTAGTTATTATGTTTAGCCTTTCATGGGTGTTATGGAAAATCCATGATATAATCCTGCATTTATGACCTGGGCTCGATTCTTTCTTTTAACATATACCGAAACCTTCTATGGCTGTATATGCTACATGTATAAAACTCCGAACCCTTAAGTGCGTTCATAACGTAGCCAATTTTGGATCATTGATCGAATAATTTCTTTCGTTCCATCTTCGCTTTCTTTCAACGTTAGCTATTACTTTTTCTGATCTTTCTGCCCCATTGTTGCGTCCATACTTAGCTTATCTTAGCTCTCACGCATGCCGGAATTTTCGTACAACTCATATGATTTTCGAATATTACTTTTGATTTTACTTCCCGTCCACTAGCCACGGTAGGTTCCTCTTTCTTATGGAGGACATACAATGTTGTTGTGAAACTGTTGTTACAAGACCATTTCCTCTTTAGGTCATTGTGCTTAGGTTGAAGCCTCCTTCTTCATTTCCTCACCTAGTCTAATATTGTAGTACTTAGGGAGAACCCTTGCTCTTAAATCTTCGAATAATGAAGTTTGTTTAGTACAATCGTGTCACTGAGAAAAGGAATTATATATGGTTTCGTGTATATGCATACAACAACCTCGAATTAGAGTACTTTTTAATTATATTCTGCTTCAAGTATGCTTCTTCTCCATTGCAATCCTGCCACTGCATGCCATAAGATAGATGATAGATTAGCAAAAGGCGCATTTTGAGGGGCATGTTTGTGTATGCCAATGCTATAGTGATCATGCCGTGAAGTTTGAACTCTGTGTTATCCTATATCACTCCTATATGACCAATAAAATCTTGAAATTTAGAGATTGAACTGGGAAGTTTTCAAAAAAGGTAGGAAGATCAATAATATGACCTAAGAAATGCCTGTGGAAACATTCTCGAGAACAGTCGGCCTTTTGCTTTGATAAGCAGAGCATATATTCCGTAACAGGGGATGTGGACCACAGCCAATCCAAGATACCTGAAACCAACTTTTCCATTTAGGATATCTAAATTGTAAAGGAATCAAGAATGTCAACAGAAAAGGCATGTCTTTAGTCGTTACCACAAAGGTGCCCATGGAGTGTTAAGTTCCAAGAAAGGATACGGCCACCTGCGCGACAAGGAACTTCAATTAACCACAGAAAAGAATGCTTTTTTACATATGAATGTGCGTATGGTGGTACATGTTTATTTACCAATTTAAGCAGCACGCGTGTAGAGTCCACTGGAAAACAATATAACAACAGCTCCACAGCACAAAATATGTGATACCAAACCATGTAAATTGCTGAAACACAAAACAGCCTTCTCCTTTTAGATTTTACAGGATATCGACAACTTATAGCAAGCCCTGAAGGGTCTCCAAAAAGCTTGTTGAGGTTGGAGATGGGCATATAAGAAACTGTTGCACTTACAAGATTGTTCAGGACTGAATCAAGAAGAAGAAAAATAGCATTTACAGAGTGCATGCATCCAATTAGCTGCCATGTCAACAAAAGTTAACAGTTAGAGAAGTTTTTGAGTAAAATAAGCTGCAATTCGAAAATGATTCGGACCACTTCCATTAAAAAAATGTCTCTATACAAGAAGCTAAGAAAACAAAAAGAATAACGCCTTCGACGTTTCAACTATGTGAATTCTTTCAACGACTAGGAAAACATCTCAATTTACATCAAAGATTATTGAACTTTAGAGTCTTCTGATAGAGCCATATGTGCAAGTTTAACAATGGAGCTCCATTTTTGCTGAAAGCGTGCAATCTTATTTTGTAGTCACAAGAATATTTGCTGATTTCAGTATTAACTACAATAGCAAGTTGAATTCCCTTTGCTTGACTTTGTAAAATTACATATTTGTGCTCAGAAAGAAATGCATTCTTAGTCCACCATCATGGTCCCTCTCTCTCTTCACCGTTTAAGAGCAATAAGCAACACTTGCATGGATGATCAGAAATTCCAAAGGGAAATCACAAGCTTCTCAGATTTTTCGAATGGTGTATGCTGAATGTGTGCATAGTATTTGGATAGAAAGAAACAAGAGAGTCTTTGAGAAATCAAGTAGAGGATGGGAAAGTATTGCATATATTTGCAATGTTAGAGCCTCACCTAGAATAAAAATTGTACTGCAAAAATATATGTTCTAGCTAGATAGCGTGGTTCCTGATTTGGTTTTGTTTGTTTCTTAGTTTCTTTGGATAGCTAGCTGTGTTGGCTAAGCTATGGAATTGTATTGCTACTTTGGTAATTAATAAAATTTGCAGTTACCAAAAAAAGAGTCATTGACCTAATGTTGCTCCATTTTTCTGTTATCTTAAAAGGAAAATGCAACTTGTTACCTCATAAAGGGCAGGCATTTCGGATCATCTATTTACTTTGAGTTAGAGCTGTATTTTGAACGATACATTTGAGGTTGTAGCTTGAGTTTTGCACAGTCTAATAATGTTATGAGAACAATGGAATTTCATCTTTATAATGTTGTTTCAGGAAATAAATAGAAACTTGTAACTATGGAGTTAAATCATTAAAAAGCTGGTATTCATGCTATTTTTCCAACAATTGTGTAAATTCTTAGATGGTTAGGAGTAAACTTGCAATTAGTTAGTAACTATGCTCAGTGTTCTAAGATGACAACAAATATGTTCCTCAAGGATGTAAGGGAACAAAAGCATTGTGGTTATCTAAAGTTCCAAATTTTCTCATGCAAATACCATAATCATAGCTGAGTTCACCTGTCCTCTCCCTGTTTCTCTCCCCTCTTTCCAACCTGTCTCCCCTGGTTTAATGGTTGGCATGGTCTTCATGAATTAGAAAGGACTATCAATACGCCCTATTTGCGTTTTCTATGCATGGTAGCTTTGTGTAATAGTTGACGATATCACTTTCCTTTGAGAAATAACCATGATTTGGTGCATAATCTAGATGGAACACGTGAAATGACTGATACTTTGATCATATAAACTAATATTGTGAATTTTTGACATGGAAAAATGCGTACTCTTGATAGAAACTTGACTAAAAGATTTTCTTTAGATGGTTAGAGGAAGAGTAACATTCTAAAGGGAATGCAGTGAGAGCTAAACATGATGCATATAATGCTGCAGCATTTCAAATAAAGATGACTCACCAGGGTGAGCTTAAAGTTCTCGCCCGTCATAAATGGAAGCAAAAGACACCAAAAGACAATATCTGTCAGCATAACAGCACCTGCACTAGTCTATGAAAAGAAAAAAAAACTTGTGTCAAATTTCTAACAGTAAACTCAGGTGAGTTGACCAATTTAAAAACAGCTTTTAGCTATTTGGATTATCGTGACAGATTAGCTTATAGATCAGAGATAATATAGGAAGTACTATATTATTTTATTTCAATTGTTGCTGAATTAAGCAGTTGTTATTGCAATTAGGCTAACAAAGTTGTTTCAGACCATCCACCAAACAATATTCACAAGAAAAATTCTGCCTTTCTAACTTGCTAAACTTAGGGATTCATACAAGTTTCATTGCAGCTATCCCACACTTTCAATAACTGTATGCTCCCCAGAACCTAGGGTATTTGGGAAAACATCCAAACTTGACAGTCTCTAACACTAACCTGATAAATAATTTGCATACAGTTTTCCCAAAATCCAAGTCGTTGGTCAGAGGATGCCCCATTGCTACTATTCTCTTGAGCAGCTGTTTTAAGAAATTTCTCTATCTCCCCGCGCCGGGAGAGGGGATTTCTTGTATATAACCAGCATCCCCGCGCCGATATAATGGTTCCCAGCTGCAATGCAAGCACATATTATGGTCAGCTATCAACCGCAAAACATATTAAGTATTCACTAAAAATTGAGCTGCAAGAGAAGACTGATATTATGTATCCATACAGCAAAATAGACCCCAACCAAAGCAAACGTCCACCTAGAAATTAAGCAATTAATTAGAATATCAGATCAGTTAAATTCTATTGAATTGCAGAATATAGTCTGAATTTTAAATATACACAAAAGTATATGTAGAGAATTTGGAAGATGGCGCAGCTGATTAAGTACTGTGTGTAGAAGAAGAAGTCGAAGAAGCCAAAGCTGGACACAGTCTGAAAAAGCAAGAAGGACATAGGCAACAAAGGCGAAAGCTCTGAAGAAAAGAAGCCAAAGAGGATGGAGATTTCGCCAACATGGGACCCACAGATCAGTGGACTTGGTAGGATACTCTGTGTCCTTTCGCTGCCTATTGATGAGCCTCAAAGCTACAGTAGTAGGGATGATGAAGATTAGAGCACACACGGCAACTTGCCATTGAAGCCAGTACTCTAAGCCCAAGCTTTCTTTGGCCGACATCACTGTTATCTTCTTTGGAGCAGATGAATTAGTTGATAGAAAAAGAAAGAATATGAGAGGGAGTAGTAGCAGCAGGTTACTAGCTGAGCTACTGGATTGAATTTTCTGCCATGGAATTGGAGATAGGAGGAGGAGTTTCCATCTTATTACTAAGTACTTTGGAAATTTCAGTTTGGTACAGGCATCTTGAATCCAGCACACGACAACCGAAAACGATGGTTGTTAGTTGTCATTTCTGAATTTCTGGATTCAAACTTTTCTTTTTCTTTTTTTTTTGCCCTTTTTTTTTTTAAAGAGGAGAAAAAAGGGGTGATGTAAGGCCAACAAGGTTTGTTTAAATATTTTTTTATAAAAAGCCAATAGAGATATATAAGGGTAGTCTGGTGCACTAAGCTGCTGCTATACGCGGGATATCATACTGTAAGGGTCTTCTCGAACCCGTGACCTACTGGTCACATGGCAATAACTTTACCAGTTACGCCAAGACCCACCTTCAATAAAAATAGAGGCATATAGGAGTAGTAATTTATATCTACAAATGTATTACTTCGTCAAACTCCTTAACGAAGTACTATAAGTCACAATTATTAATAAGTTACATTTTCAAAAGGCATATGAAAAGATCGCAGTCAATGAAAAACTCGTTTGACTATCGAAATTCATACGATGCCACATAAATTGGGACAGATGGACTACTTTATTTGTCTTGTTTTATATAATACTAAGTAAAATATAGTAAATAAAAATAAAGTTTAAGATAATAATATATATATATATATTACATTACTAATAATAAACAAAAATGTTAAAGTTTGGTGAAAAAGTTAAGAAAATTTAATAGAATTACTTATCACAAAATAAAGTATAAAAATTTAAAAAGTTATTTGGATTTGAAGCCTTAAAAGTTGATGGTCTTTCCGTTCAAGCATATTTCACCGATGAAGTACTCAATAATATTGCACCTCTAGATTAGAGTGGGACGGGAACTAACTTATCTGGATACGGTAATGAAGTAACCAGTGACGCGATCGGGTATTTACAATTAACTAAATAATTAATCTTAAGAATCAACAAATCAAAGTGAAAATGCATAACAATAGTTAAAGTGTCAATTACATGAATACGTTATTCTCTATTTCTTGTTCATTTGTGCTTTTAGTTTCTCCTTTGTGACCCATGGTACATTGGTGAGAGTCGTGAGTGGTTAGATTTTTCCATATAATGTTTAGAACCAGATGATTAGACTGTGTATTGCCAATTTACAACAAGATGGTTGTTGAGTTTAGCAAATTGCAAATTATTCTTGTCCAATCCTGATTTCTTTGCATGTGGCTACTTTTTTACAACTTTCATTATATAATATAGTGGAAGGGTCTTTTAAACATATGATTGTGGACAACATATCGAGAACCCATTTTTCATGATTAGTACGATCTTCTGGAATATTAGGAGAGTGAGGTCCAAAAAGGTCATTCATATATTGAAACATTTTATTAGCATCGACAACATTTTATATGTTGCTATCCTTGAACCTATGGTTAGTAAGGACAAGATTGAGGGCTACATGAGATTCTTGGGATTCTAGGAATGTATCTCTTACGACAATGGAAAAATATGGTATTTCTGGAAGAATATTTGTCATATCATTGTTTCTACCAATGATGAATAACACATTACTATCATGATTGAAGAAGGTCATTCCAACATTACTACTGCCGTTACGGCTGTTTATGCCAAATGTACTTCTAGGGAAAGAAAAGACTTCTGTTCTAGCCTAGAAAATGACAGCAATGGTATAATGGCCCGTGGTGCATTGGAGGAGACTTCAATGTTATCTTAGAACCTGATGAAAAACTTGGTGGTAACCCTCACAGAATATCTAAGAGCTTAGATTTTATGAATTGTATGGATAACTGTGGGGTGACAGATATTGGTTTTTCTGGAGCTAAGTTTACTTGGTGTAACAACTGGAGGCCTAGTAAAGGAATTTGGAAAAAACTAGATAGAGTTTTTATCAATGATACATTGGCACAAATTTTTTAGAATACTACTATCAAACAACTAGTGAGAACATGCTCAGATCACATGCCTTTGCTTATGAAATGTTTTGATAAGACCCACCGGCACATTAAATACTTTCCATTTCTTAATTTTTGGACCAAAACAAGACGACTTTCTCAATATTATTAAAGAGGTATCACTGGCAACAATATGTCGAGACTCCAAGCTACGCTGAAACTTCTTAGCAGAAAGCTAAGTCAATGGTCTAGAGAATCCATATGAGATATCCAGAGTAATATCATCAAGTGGGAGGAGAAGATTCAAATCCGGGAAGAAATGGATATTATCAACAACACAGAGGCAGACAGAAGTGAAACTAACAAAGACCATGCAGAATATATCAGATGGCTATATATGCAGGAGTCCTTAAACACTCAGAAGGCTAACATAAAGTGGTTTGGAGACGAACATAGGAACACAAACTATTTTCACAGTTTGCTCAGAGAAAGATGAGAAGACTTCAATTGGATATGATTAAAAATCATAAAGAAAAATATATTCAAGGAGACGAGAAGATTTCTAAAGAAGCTATCAGATATTTCAATGCCATGTTTAACTTTCCTATCTCCAAGCTAGATCCTTCTATTTTGAATTGCATCACTAAGGAAATTGTAGAAGAAGACAATGTACTACTTAATGTTATTCCAAATGAAGAGGATATAAGAAATGCAATATTCAGCCTGTCAGCCACGAGTAGTGCTGGGTCAGATGGGTACGATGGATCCTTCTTCTAAAGTTGTTGGGACATCATCAAGAAGGATATCATAGCCTTTGTTATTGACTTCTTCCAAGGTAAGCCTCTGACTAAATTCTATACTCATACTTGTCTTGTTCTTATATCCAAGAGCGTTGCCCCTTCAATTTTTGATAAATTTAAACCTATTAGCCTTTCTAATTATACTAACAATATTATCTCTAAAATCCTTATATTAGGCTATATCCTTTGCTTACTAAGTTAATCTCTAATAATCAAAGTAGTTTTGTTAAGGATAGACTCATTACTAAAAATATTCTTTTAGATCAGGAAATTGTTCAATCTATCTCTAATACAAATAAAGGTGGTAATGTTGTAATGAAATTGGACATGGCTAAAACCTATGACAGAATGTCTTGGAACTTTATCGCTGTTATACTTAGGAAATTTGATTTTGCGAAAATTTGGATTGACATGCTCTTTAATCTTCTGCCTAGTAATTGGTATTCTATCATCATTAATGGTACTAGGAAAGACTTTTTAAAATCTAGTTAGCGTTTAAAATAGGGTGACCCCCTATCTCCCTCCTTATTCATCCTTGCTGCTGAAGTACTTTCTTGCTCCCTGAATAACCTTTTG
>NW_017670836.1:0-804 GCF_001879085.1 Nicotiana attenuata | reverse complement strand
CAGGCTCAGGCTGACTTGCAAATTTCCTCTGATAAGGTTCGTGCCTTAGAGGATTCTCGTGCCTCCCTTGAAGCTACCCTTGATTCCACTTTGGCTGAAAATCAAATGTTAAAAAATGATCTTGCCTCGTGGGAAAGGGATTATGAGCTTCTTGAGGAGAACTTTAACACAGAGGTGAGCTGGGCCTTTCTAAACTCCCGCCGTGATGCCTTAACTGAGGCCAGTCAAGAAAACTTTGACTTAGAATCGGAATTGGCTAAGGTTTTGAGAACCGTTGAAATGACTCAACAACCACTGGACTTTCCTTCTCCAGCAGATGAAACTCCCGTGGCTGAGGAACCTTTAAATGAAGAAGCCGCTTCTGTTGAAGTTGAAAATGTTACAATTCCAGCTCCCGAGGGTGAAACTTCACTTATACAGTCCGTGGAAGCTGAAGCTCCCGTGACTCTTGCTTCCCTTGGTGACTTAAACACTTCAAGCCCAACTGCCGCTACTACAATTTCTTCTGGGGATACTATCGGGATCAAAAGAAGTATCACTGGAGATCCTGAAAAAAACTCTTTGTTATCCTCTTGAAGAAGGTGGGATTTGGATCAGAAGAATGCAAGATATTGCCAATAATTTAGCCACGAAAAGATGGTGGAGGTTTATAACTATCCCTTCTTTGTGGGCTACTCTCATGAACTAGAAATATTGTGCTAGAGTCCATCCGGTAATTAAACACAATGTATCTAATAATTCTCACCCATGGCAGAAGATGATTCAAGTTAGAGACAAGGCTGAACCTCACATTATTTGGCATAT
>NW_017670835.1:437102-438750 GCF_001879085.1 Nicotiana attenuata | reverse complement strand
TCGGTATATAAAATCAGCTCCAGACAAAGGCTTATTGTTTGAGGATCGAGGCCATGAGCAGATCGTTGGATACTCAGATGCTGATTGGGCAGGATCACCTTCTGATAAACGTTATACGTCTGGATATTGTGTCTTAGTAGGAGGAAATTTGGTGTCTTGGAAGAGCAAGAAACAGAATGTGGTTGCTCGGTCTAGTGCAGAAGCAGAATATCGAGCAATGGCTATGGCCACATGTGAGCTAATTTGGATCAAACAGTTGCTTAAGGAATTGAAATTTGGTGAGATTAGTCAAATGGGACTTGTGTGTGATAATCAAGCTGCTCTTCATATTGCCTCAAATCCAGTGTTCCATGAGAGAACTAAACACATTGAGATTGACTGTCACTTTGTTAAAGAAAAGATACTCTCGGGAGATATTGCTACAAAATTTGTGAAGTCGAATGATCAACTTGCTGATATTTTCACCAAGTCCCTCACTGGTCCTCGTATTAGTTATATATGTAACAAGCTCGGTACATATGATTTATATGCACCAGCTTGAGGGGGAGTGTTAGTTTGGTAGTTAAATAGTAGTAAATAACCCTAATCCCATATGTATTAGGAGTAGGACATGTATTATTTATAGGGCTCTTTGTATCATTGTCAATTAATTAATTAATAATATTTTCTCCCTTGCATTCTCACAGTTACTAATGGCCTCAAGATAGTGTTTAACAACAATTCAGGCTTAACAAAATAGGTAGCGATTTACCTCTGAATATTGGAAGGAACGTACCCCAATTCAGCAGTTTTGGAATTGCCTCAATCAATGTCTTGTGAGTATCATTTTCATCAACTGCAATTACCACAAGTTTCAGAAGTTTCAGCATTGAAAGGAATGGAGTTTAAGTAGTTTAAGTGCTTTACTGTAGACTTGTTGTTGAGATAAATCTTTCCAGGACTTCAAAGAAAGCATGTTCCCAGATGCCGACGTAATAATTACGACTTCACAAAGTAGCAATTGGGAGAAACTTAAGTTTTTCACCTCCACATGCATATAGGCTCTCAAGACTTTTCTGGAGCACTATCCTTGCATAATCCTCCAAGAAATTCTTGTGTAGGGGACTCTCTGATCAGTCCAGCCTGCAAAAGCGTCAGTCACTTTCAATGGCATAGTTTATAGTACATGCATAGCAGTGAAAATTTAAGCTATGATAGGAAATGTGCCTATGGCCATAGAAAGCAAGAAATTTTCTTTCATAAAACCTGAAACATCTGATGCAATAATGTGCCAATCAATGCTGCAGCTGAATACTCTGCCAGATTTTAACCTCTCATCCCGCACAGCTCGCCTTGAACAACTGAAACTGGAAGCAACCTAACAGAGTACTCAATGTTCAAGAACAATGGAGAAAGAAGAAGAAACAACTGATGGAAGCAAGACTTTGCAGAAGCTGGAACAGTGAAAGACAACATGTTGAGTAATCGAAACAAACAACTGAAAAATAATTGCACAGACATACCCTTGTTCCAGAGACTAAAATATCTGGATGAACAATGAGAAAATTCTTCTCGCGGTTTATTTCACATTTTCCTTCGCTGTCAAACTCACCAATGACATGAATAGTATCTTTGGTGCAACAACACTATAGCACCTGGAAACGCAAGT
>NW_017670835.1:434123-436381 GCF_001879085.1 Nicotiana attenuata | reverse complement strand
ATTACCACTCATCCCTCAATTGCAAAACCCGCTCTTCTCCACTTTGTTCATTCAGTATGCGCAAAACCTGAAAGTCATCGTCATGTTGTCTAAAGTCATCGTTCATTCTCCACTTCTCCACTTTGTTCATTCAGTAACAAGTCATTGTGAACAGGAAAGCCCATCCCCCATGTTGTCTACATTCTACTATAACAGAAATAGAGGAAACTATTCAAGAGTATTAGTCCTCTTTAACGAAATAGCTTGATTGTGAATCTGTGTTTTTAAGTATATTTAGCAGATTGATAATAGATGAAATAACAGAGATTCAACTCATTACCACTCATCCCTCAATTGCAAAACCCGCTCTTCTCCACTTTGTTCATTCAGTATGCGCAAAACCTGAAAGTCATCGTCAGGATAGGTTTTCTTAGTCTTATTCTTATTCTAGTTTAATTAGGATTAATTTTCCTTAACCTTACCAATTTTACTCATAGTAAGGCCTATTTAAAGGGCTTAATATGCTGAGAATAAACATCGGTGATTAGTTTTTCTAAACTATTGCTTCAAAAACGTGATTTACTTTTTATTTCATTGTTCTTCCTTTATTAACGCTTCTTGCAATCTTGCGGGATTGAAGAACGTGTGGGTGAGGTTTCTTTTCATCTTACATTCTTCTAACGTGAGTTTGAAGAACGCTTTCGCTAGTTTTGTGAAAAACTTTAGCGGGGTGCTTTTGTTTTTCTCCCTTCTTTGTATTTGAGAGGTGCAAAACCTAGAAAGTACATCAATTTGGTATCAGAGCTCAAGTTCCAGGTCCGAATTTTTAAATTGTTATCTTGTTCATCATGTCTCTAGACAAGAAAATAACAAGCTCGGGATCTTCTTCACTTGATGAACAACTTGAGATAGAAAGATTAAGAACTACAGCCCTTGAACGAGACAACGAAGAAATTAACGTGCAACTAGATGGCTTAAAGTGCAACTAGATGACTTAAGGAAATCAATGCAGAATCTGACTAGATTGGTTGAAGGCTTAGCGATTCAAGATCAGCTACCAAATCTTCCACAACGCCTACAACCTCCACCGCCACCAAGACACAACATACCCGTGCTACCGCGACGTCTTCCCCTTCGAGATCCACCAATTCAACCGCGGAGAGCAGGACATATTGAGCAAGCGGAAGAAGTTATAGCTGACCAAGGCATGAAAATACCAAGGCAGTATGCTCACTATGATAAAAACTCATATTTGGAATATTCTGATAATCAAGGTAGTGAAGAGTATGACCCTGATGAAGTTCAGTATCAACATGATAGAAGGAGATTTCAGAGAAGGCCACACAATAATAATCGAGAGAGGTATCAACGTGATGATATTAAGCTTGAAATTCCAGAGTATGATGGCAAATCTCAAGGCGATGAATTTATTGATTGGCTTATCACTATTGAGCGTGTTTTTGATCATAAAGAATATTCTGACGAGAAGAAGGTCAAGCTTGTTGCTATAAAACTTAGAGGTTATGCATCGCTATGGTGGGAAAACCTCAAAAAAGAGCGAGAACTAGAAGGAAAAACACAAATTCGCACTTGGGAGAGAATGAAACGAGAATTGCGCAAACAGTTCTTGCAAGAGAAATATGAAGATGATTCTTACTTGAAGTTTCATTCTTTTAGACAAGGAGCTTTATCCGTGGATGAGTACACAAGAAAATTTGAATATCTTAGGCTCAAGAGTGACATTAAAGAAAAACCAGCCCGCCTAATTGCTCGATATTTGGCTGGATTAAATAAGCCTATTGCGAATGTGATACGATTGCAGCCCCATTGGACCTTTGGAGATGTTGTCAAACTAGCCAAGGTCGTAGAGACACAACAGAAGGAAGCCAAAGCCACGTTTTCATCAACTACCATAAAAAAGCCTAACACGTTCAACCATGGAGTGCTAGTTTGAGCTCTACAAAGCCACAATCATCTACAACAAAACCAAGTGTCCAGAAAGTTGAAGGGAAGCCCATGACTTCAGAAACAATTTTTAAAAAAAAGATGCCATAAATGTGGAGGAGTTGGGCATATACAAGCTGATTGTCCAAACAAAAAGGCATTTACCATCCTTGAAGGAGCGACTGATGAAGAAGATTATCATGAAGAGCCACATGATGAAAACTTGGAAGAAGTAGCTGAATATGGAGATGAGGGAGAATACCTTATGATCCAACAAGTTCTTCATTCAGATTCTAGCAAGGAAGAACCATGGTTGCAACACAATATTTTTCATA
>NW_017670835.1:384614-432187 GCF_001879085.1 Nicotiana attenuata | reverse complement strand
CCTCGAATTTGGACCTTGCAAAACCAAGAAAGGGGCAAACATAAGTACCAAGCGAATCCAATCAAAGCATGGTATGTCCAAGCTAAAATATCAAAGTTTTCAACCTTGCACTCAAAATTAACACTCTGATGATATAACCAAGTGTCATAATCTATAAAGAATATATCTTCAACACAAATGACGCAAACTTGACTATAAGAAGAATAATTCTCATGAGAAGAACCAAGAGAAGATAAAGTCACATGCCTCCAATAAAACCACAATCTTGTAAAGGTCTCAACAAAGTGCACACTTTTATGGTATAACCAAGTGTCATAAGAAGCAATAGAAATCATACTCTCCAATCCAAAGAAAGACACTTTACCATAATAAGAAACAACTCCGGGGTCAAAAACAACTTTAATCCCCGAGTATCCATATACTTTCCACCAACAACTTCACATGGCAACTTAAGAGATAGGCCAAGTTCACCATGAATAATCATACAAAGAATATCAAAATACTCAAAGTTATGTATCTTTACCTCAATGGCTTTAGATAAGCACAAGATAAGCATAAGCCAAATGTACATACCATTCTAGCTTTTCCACAAAAGAAAAAGCTCTTGACAAATAATATGCCAAAGTATTATTTCAAGACTTTCCTTACCCTTAGCAACTTTTCCTTGTTGAACCTTCACAAAATAATCAATAAAGTTAGGTTCTTTTTGCTCACAATGATCAATCAAACCACCAAAAGTAATATTCTTACCTTTTCTCATAGAAGCATTAGCAAAATCTAACGAGAATGTTCTTTCAAAAGTAGGAATAAGATAAGTAAAGCAATTAATACTAATGCTAGCATCAAAAACTTTACTTTCCTTTTTACTATCAACCAAATCACCACATTCAAATTTGCTCATTTCATCATAAAAATTGAATCTTTTTTCCAAAGGAATGGAAATAGAATCAAAAATTCATCAACACATTCTTCTTGACTCGTTTCTTCATAAAGTTCAAAACTTTCTACCAACAAGGGTAAAGTGGAGTCAAAAGAATCATCACGTGCATCATCCCATAAAGGTGGACTATCATAAGACTCAACATCATCACTAGCTAAAGAGTCATTAAACAAAGAACTAGAATCATCCAATAATCCACAAGAACTCTTAGCTAGTTGCAAGCCACAATTATTTTTCTCATCACAAGATAAAGAAATATCAAACTCATCAATATCATAGCTATCTTTCAAACTCAAAGTGTCACCACAATCAACTAAAGTATCAAGAGTAGAAGGATAAGCTATTTTACCTTGAAGCACTTCTAACTCTTTACCTTGAACTTGCTCAATGAATTCCATAAGTTCTCTGTGAGAATGCACGGGAGAAAAATATTATTATTGATTAATTAAGACAATGATACACTGAGCCCTATATATATACACAATACATGTCCTACTCCTAATACATATACGGGGAGCTAACTTATCTTTTCCTGGAGTAAGGTCATGAACAAAACACGTACTCCCAAAGACACGGGGTGGAAGAGAGAACAAAGGTAAGTGGGGAAACAGGACAGAGAATGGAACTTGATTTTGGATAGCTGTAGATGGCATACGATTAATAAGATAACAAGATGTAAGAACTGCATCCCCCCAAAAACGCAGCGGAACATGAGATTGTATGAGTAGGGTACGAGCAGTTTCAATAAGATGTCTATTTTTTCTTTTAGCTACCCCATTTTGTTGGGATGTGTACGGACAAGATGTTTGATGAATAATCCCATGGGAGTTCATAAATTGCTGAAACGGGGAAGACAAATACTCTAGGGCATTATCACTACGAAATGTGCGGATAGAAACCCCAAATTGATTTTGAATTTCAGCATGGAAGGTCTGGAAAATAGAAAACAACTCAGATCGGTTTTTCATCAAAAATATCCAAGTGCACCTGGAATAATCATCAATGAAACTGACAAAGTAGCGGAATCCTAAGGTAGAGCTAACCCGACTAGGACCCCAAACATCTGAATGGACTAAAGTAAAAGGTGACTCTGCTCGATTGTCAAGACGACGGGGGAAATGGGAGCGGGTATGCTTACCGAGCTGACACGACTCACATTCTAGAGTGGACAAGTGAGATAAGTCAGGTACCATTTTCTGAAGTTTTGACAAACTGGGATGTCCAAACCGTTTATGTAATAAATCCGGTGAATCAGTAACGAGAGAAGTTATTGGAGGAAGACAAGATGCGAGTCCATGTGATTTTGCAAGGATAAGGTAATAAAGTCCATCTGATTCACGTCCGGTACCAATGATCCGCCCTGTACTGCGTTCCTGTATAAAAACAAGGTCATCAAGAAAAT
This sequence comes from Nicotiana attenuata, assembly GCF_001879085.1. Lineage (NCBI taxonomy): Eukaryota > Viridiplantae > Streptophyta > Magnoliopsida > Solanales > Solanaceae > Nicotiana > Nicotiana attenuata. Next base: position 429,845 of record NW_017670835.1, on the reverse strand, counting down.
AGAACAACAGATTTAAGTGATATGGCTAAACGACTAACGGCTATGAGATTAAAAGGACTACCAGGAACATAAAGAACTGAGTCTAAAGGTAAGGAAGGAAGTGGACTTGCTTGACCTATTGCAGTTGCCATGGCTTGAGACCCATTGGCCATTGTGACTGTTGGAAGAGATTCAGAATATGAGATACTAGTGAAAAGAGATTTGTTACCAGAAATATGATCATGCACCTGAATCAATGACCCAAGACTCAGAAGGTGAAGATTGGGAGACACCGGTCATGCTACTATTTGTTGGAACAACGGAGGTTAATCATGAAGATGTGTGTTTACGTGCTTTGTACTGAAGGAACTGAATATAATCCGGTAAAGAAACCATCTGAGTTAGATTCATTGCATTTAATCCAACCGATTGTGCGTTAAAGGCTTCAGGTACGAATTCCATTATAATATCGTGCCGGAAAAAGCAGAAAATTACTGGGATCACTGTTCACGCGGGAAAAATCACTGTAGCTCGCAGAAAAAAAAACTCAAAGTGGTCGGAATTTGATTTGAACTAGATGGGTAGGCTCGGAATTGTGAGTAGAGAAATCTGTCTTGAAGAAGTTTCGCGAAAAAGTGGCCGGAAAAGGGGCCACGCGCCGGCGCTTGGGGTCGGAGCTTCGCCGGAAAATTTCTTCCGGCGGCGCGTGGCGGCGCGTGGGGGGTCTTCTGACGGAGATATTTTAATGGGTTGGTCGCCGGAGGCCGATCTACTTCGTGGTGGTGTTGGTTTTTGCGCAACACTGACGAAAAGTGATGTTTTGTTACGGACAGCCTCTTTAGTCGCCGGAAAATTGCACGGTAACGAGGTCTTTCTTCCCGGAGGCCGCTGGAATGATGCACAGCGACAATTTCTCACTGATGCTCTGATACCATGTGAGAATGCACGGGAGAAAAATATTATTATTGATTAATTAAGACAGTGATACACTGAGCCCTATATATATACACAATACATGTCCTACTCCTAATACATATGGGATTAGAGTTATCTACTACTATTTACACAATGAAACTAACATTCTCTTGAAAAGATATATTGATCTTCTTTCAATCTCTTCAAAGTTGGTTGAATGTCACTTGATGGCTCCTCTCCAAGAGTCCCTACATAAGATACAAAACAACTAGAGAAAGAAGAAAGATTAGTAGTATTAGAATAAGAAAAATCCTCACTCTCTTTTTGTTTTTCCTCTTTCTTTTCTCTCATTTTCTTGTCAAGCTCTTCACTATTTTCTTGTGACAACTCACTCACTTCACTCCATACTTCCTCTCCTTTTTCCACCCTTGCGTTGTCACTTTTCTCTCCCTCACTCCTCTCTTTCTTTTGTCTCTCATCCTTACTTTTTCTCTTTGTATTTTTCAAGGATGTTCTCAAACTCATTTGCGCTTTCAAGACTTGACTTGGTTCCAAGGGTTCAAGTGTCACCAACTTGCCTTTCCACTTAAGAGAATAGTGATTCTTCCTTCCTTGATGCAAAACATCTCTATCATACAACCAAGGTCGCCCAAGGATGATATGGCAAGCATGTAATGGGACAACCCCACAAATTAATTCATCCTTGTAATCCCCGTTCACTTTAAGTTCGCCACAAGCATTCAACCATTGCAACTTACAAGGTGTAGGATGACTGAAAGTTTCCAACTTTAACTCTTTCACTAAGGTAGCACTCACCAAATTGTCACAACTTGCTCCATCAACTACCAATGTGCACATCCTATCCAAAATCAAACATCTAGTGTAAAAGATATTATGCCTTTGTGTATTTTCCACTTCTTCCTCCATAGAAGTAGACAAAGCCTTTCTCACCAACATATCTTCTTTCCTCCTATATTCTCCATTAGAAACTTGTTGGATGTCGTCTAACTCAGTCAATGTGGTCTCATGATCATGTTGAAAAAGTGGGTTGTTAATCATTCGAGGCTCGCAAGGTGGTATGGGTAGTGGAAGAGGGAGATTGTTCCTCTTTGGTGGTGCTTGCATATGTTGTGAAACTAAATTTAGTGGTGGTCTAGGTTGTGGTGAAGTTTGATAAGGTTGTAGTTGATGTACTTGTGGTGGTTGAAATGTGGTTGGGGGTTGTGTTGGGGGTTGTAGTTGGTGTTGGTAGTGGGATGGAGGATAAGTGTAAGGTGCATTGCAACAAGCATAAAAAAACACAACTTGGCTTGGCATAGTATAAGCATCATAATCTACACTTGGACTAGGAGAAGGACTTGCGAATTGATTTGCACTCCAAACTCCACTTCCAATATCTAGCCTTGCCAACAACTTATCCTCAAAGTGTTTAGGAATGAAGGAATGCCCCCTTCCATTTATATCAACCACATACCTATTCCATTCTACATCAATAGGAAGATTATGATTAAGAAACCAAGGCTTTCCCAATCGTACATGGCAATACTTCATAGGGTATACATCACACCAAACCACTTCTTTAAAGTCCCCTTTGGTTATAGTAACCATCACACCTCTATCAACCAAATCACCCCGAAATTTATAAGGCAATTCCCTTGGAATACAACTCAATCCCAACCATTCAACAAAGGAAGAAGCAATAAAATTGGTCGCATAGTGAGTACTTATAACAACCAAACAACCTTCATAGCCTTCTACATTCGCTATATAATGCCTCAAATTTATCTTTCTCCCACTTTCATCATAAAAGATTTCAACACTTGGAGGAGCACAATTAGTTTCATAAGAAGAAGTGCCATAACCATCCATACCTCCCTTATGACTCCTTGTACCTACAAAAGAAAACATAAAGCAAGAAAGTTGGTTAGTCAAAAATAGGACCTCACAATTCACTCCCTTAGCGTATCACTCAATAGATATGTCACTCAACACTCGTGTTTACACTCAAAGGTCAAAGCATTTTGCGACCTCGCTCAATTGAACTCATCACTCAAGCCTTTTTCCACACAAGGGTATCTAAAAATAATCTTCACAACCAATGTTCCCAAATAAATCCAAGTAGGCAATCAAGTATCGGAAAGGAATGGAATGTATGTGACACCAAAGAAAGCACAATTAAAAACTAACGGACTTGAGCCAAACAATTCACAACGAGAATAAAAGAGAAAAGCACGAAAGAAATGGCACGAAGCAAAATAAAGCACACAAAGAAACTAGAATTAAACTCAATATGAACTAATATCAAGTTAATCTAGTTGAGAGTTTAGTTTACTACAAATAGGAAAAAAGAAAAGAAAAGAAAGAAACTACAAAACTAGACACATTTTCAAATTTTGGTCATATTTGCAAAAACTGAACATATTTGTAAAAGTGGTCAGATTTGCAAAAGAGAGCAGCTGGACAGATTTATAGACTGTTGGTGATCTTTGTAGCAACTTAGAAATCCAACCCTTTGTGGTACTCATGAACCTGCAGTCATTTCCAACCTTCAGTACTCCAGGACAAAGGTCCTCAAATTCAATTCAAATCAGTTCAGTAGCAAGAGTTGTTATCAAACTTCTCCGGACAAACTTCTGGGCAGAAGTTGCAGGTGAAACTTCTGAAAAAATCAAGCTGACCCCAAGCAGGTGAATCAAGCAGGACCTGATCAAACTTACAGTTCAACTAGTCTCAAGTTTTCAACCTCAAAACAGCCTTAACAACCTGTAGCTATCCCCAGCTACACCTCGCAAAACTGCAGATTTTAATATTGCGGGACTGCTGACAAACAACTACCCTCAATTGCAGCCTCTTGTTGACAAAACTGGTACAAAACCTGTGCAGAAAACTGTTGAAACTTGTGCAGAACTTACTGGAACCAGGCAGAAAAACTCAGCCCAAATTGTGCAAACTTTGTTATCTACAGCAGCAAACTAGCTGAAGTTCAGCAACTTAACAGCAGAATTGTTAGACTTCTCAGTAGCTAATAGGTCGGACAAAACAGAGCCAGCAGTACAAATTTTCCAGCAATGGACTGCTCAACAGTGCAGGATTTTGAATTTCTCAATAACCTTCACTAGCAATTAGCAGAAACAAGAAATAGAACCAGCAGTGCAAATTTTCCCAGCAATGGCAGTAATGTAACAAACTGTAGTTAACTCGCAGGTCAGTAGAACTGAAACAATTTGCAACTCTTTTCCGAACTTCCAAACAACTGATCAAGTATGTCCAGTTCTTCAAACAATAGCTCGTGACATGAAACCACACTTTCAAGGAATCAAACTCAAGCTCAAAAGCTCAAGCTAGATTCTAACCAAAAGAACTAATCTCAAAATTCAGAAGTTCAAGCATAATTTGACTAAGGAACTCGAGTCGAACTTACGAATCCAAAATCAACAAATCCAAGAATGGAGATAAAATTCAGTTGAGGCTCAGCAAACTCAATCGAACCCACAAGCAATAATGACAAAATTTCCAGAAATATGGAGATGAAGCTCAGTTCTATACTCAAGTAATCAAACCTGATTCGTTGCGATGATTTCTCAGTTGCTCGAATCGATTCGAACCAGTCCGCAAAGTTCTTCAAATTTCCAGCAGGTGTTTTTTCGAAGTTCTTCAAGCTTGACTCAAAATTTTCTATGCAACCTCACTCAAATCTGCATCAAACGAGTTCAAATTTTGATATACGAGCTTGATTCGACACGGAGAACAATTCTGGAATCAATTTTGAATAATAGTTCAGGAATCAAAGGAATCCCAGCTCGTCTTCTTCGTCGAATCAACTCCAAAAATTTTGATCGAGACCACTTCAAAACAAGGCTTCAACACTCCCAAACTTCGAATACAACTTCTCAACACCAATTAGAACCAAACCACAAAATCTATTTCTAGAAACAATGACGAAATCGACAACCCTAGGTCGCCTTCTCCGTCTAGAAGCAGCTTCGCGAAATCTCGAACCCAACCCTAGAAATTCAGCTCAAATCGATCTCAAATCTTCAGATTCCACCTTGTATCAGTGTTTCCAACTAAAATCTCAAACACCCAATCGATTTTGAACTCAAATCCTCAGCGAAATTCAAATCTGAGCAAAGCCCAGAAACCCGAAGTCGGAAATGGAGTGGAATTCGAACTAGAACCCAACTAACCAACGATTTTCAACTGTTACCAGTCGATTCAACAATTTTCGGACACAAAATTTGAGAGAGAAAAAAACTTCGATATTTTGGAAATAAGCAATGAACAACAGTAGGATTTCCGTTTTAGAACACAGATGAACAGTAATTTACTTCTTTTTTTTTATTTTCTGATTTGTTGATAATCAAAACAAAGACCCAAGGATTGATAGAACAATCCAAAACCTCTACTCTGATACCAAGATGATACGGAATCGTATCGAAAATACAGATAAAGCAAAAATGCATGGAATCAAAAAGATAGAAGATTAGGGTTTAAAATAGAGAAAGACAAGAACATAACTATGAACTAGTTAGACCCGTTGAATTTACTATGATAAACACTAATCAAGGAAGAACACTAATAAGAAACACGGATTAAGCTAAGTAAAGAATGCAATCCAAAGCCCCTAGAAGATATATCAACTAGAACAATGAATTAACATTCAAATACAAAAGATAATCATATAGTATGAACATGAACTCATACATGATAAATCTAACATAGATAATCTAAAAACATGGTAAATAAAGAGAAATAAAAGATACCCTAAACCTCTCAAGGTTTGGTCTTTGTTTATCAATCCATCATCAAAAGCTCCTTTTAAAATGAGAGGAATGGACTATTTATACTAGAGTGCTATTTAGCCTATCTTATAATTTGGGTCTACTTAGCTTCCTTAATGGCCTAAGGGTATTTTAGTCATCTAGCCTAAATAGCACTCTAGTATAAATAGTCCATTCCTCTCATTTTGAAAGGGGCTTTTGATGATGGATTGATAAACAAAGACCAAACCTTGAGAGGTTTAGGGTATCTTTTATTTCTCTTTATTTACCATATTTTTAGATTATCTATGTTAGGTTTATCGTGTATGAGTTCATGTTCATACTATATGATTATCTTTTGTATTTGAATGTTAATTCATTGTTCTAGTTGATATATCTTCTAGGGGCTTTGGATTGCAAGCTTAATCCGTGTTTCTTATCAGTGTTCTTCCTCGATTAGTGTTTATCATAGTAAATTCAAGGGGTCTAACTAGTTCATAGTTAGGTTCTTGTCTTTCTCTATTTTAAACCCTAATCTTCTATCTTTTTGATTCCGTGCATTTTTGCATTATCTGTATTTTCGATACGATTCCGTATCATACGCCATCGTCAGAGCCCTAACTCATTGGAGTCACTATCATTTACCACGAGAATTTGTGCTTTATTCCGATCATGAGGCCTTGAAGTATGTGAATAGCCAACAGAAACTCAACATTAGGCATGCTAAGTGGGTAGAATTTTTGCAAGCATTTCACTTTTTATTAAACACAAGGCTGGGATGGTCAATCAAGTAGCTGATGCATTAAGTTGCAAGCCTTGCTTTGTTTCTGCCATGCAAAACACTATTGCGGGTTTCCAACACATAAAAGAATTATATGCAACAGATCCAGACTTTGGAGCTATTTGGGGTCAATGCTGGGAGGGTTCTCAGCGTATGTTTGTGCTTAGGAATGGCTATCTTTATCATGGTAAGCAGCTTTGTGTTCCACAAGGAAGTTTGCGTGAATTTATAATCCGTGAGTCCCATGAGGGGGGGTTAGCTGGCTACTTTGGGCAAACAAAGACTCTACGCATAGTTCAAGAAAACTTCTATTGGCCTAAGATGGTTCGGGATGTCAATAAGCTGGTTGCAAGATGTGAAACTTGTATAAAGGCAAAAATGCACAAAAGCAATTCAGGTCTTTACACTCCTCTGCCAATTCCTACTCAACCTTGGGAAGACATTAGCATGGACTTTGTGTTGGGCCTTCCAAGGACTCAAGGAGGTAAGGATTCCATCTTCGTGGTTGTCGATCGATTTTCGAAGATGGCTCACTTTATTCCTTGCGATAAGACTTCGGATGCAACAAATATTGTTGATCTCTTCTTTGATCATATTGTGAAATTGCATGGAATTCCCAGAACTATTGCTTCAGATAGGGATTCGAGGTTCCTAGGCCATTTTTGGAGGACTTTATGGGGTAACCTTGGTACTAAGTTAACACCTAACACTTCTCATCATCCCCAAACTGATGGGCAAACCGAAGTTGTCAATCGAAGTTTAGGTGCTTTGCTTCGTGGGTTAGTAAAGAAGAATCTCAAAGAGTGGGAATCGTTACTTCCTACTGCTGAGTTTGCCTTCAACAAGTCAACCAACCGCACTACGGGAAGGAGTCCATTTGAAGTTGTTTATGGTAAGAATCCTCTTAGACCGCTTGATCTTTCCCCTCTTCTAGTTACTCATTCTTTTAGTGGAGATGTTGCTGATCGAGTGAAGCAACTTAAGAAACTACATGAGAAAGTTCGCGCACATATCGAGAAGCAAAATGCTAAATATAAAGAAAGGGCTGATACACGTAGGAAACATGTGGTGTTCAAGGAAGGCGACCTAGTTTGGGTTCATTTGAGCAAGGAGAGATTTCCCAACCGCAAGTTTTAAAAAATACAGAAGCGAGCTCATGGACCTTTTAAGGTACTGCAAAAGATTGGTGATAATGCTTATCGCTTGGAGCTTCCAAGTGACTTTGAAATATCACCTATCTTTAATGTAGCAGATCTTGCTCCCTACTATTCTGATGACTCGAGGGCGAGTCCTTTTCAACCAGGGGAGAATGATGAACATATGGAGGCCATGTTTTCTAGAACAACGGAGGCTTATTGGGCTCATGAAGGTGCCAATGGATTTGGAGAATTGGGCCACGAAATTAAAATGCTTACACTAATTAGCCTTAGTCCAATTGAGGCCCAAGAATTTCAAGAAATTGAAGAAGTCCAAGAATCCATTCAAGATTAGGATTTCTTTTCCTTAAAGATAGGATTTCTATAACTTTTCCGAAGCAATTGGATATCACGTCATTATGACTTTTTTTCTCTCTGACTTGGGAAATGTGCCCTCTCATTACTCACTCTGATTCTCTCTCCGGTGAATCCTCTTCTCCGGCGGAATTATTTCTATTATGGGGGAAAAAGCTTTCTTTATTTCAGGGGACAAATCTTTCGAAGTCATTAATATTGGGGATGATCTTTCTCGGTGGTTCTCACTCACTGAGAGAGGCAGGCGGTTTACTAGCAGCATCAATATTGATGAACCTAGTCTCAGATGGGTCTGTGATACTTTAAAACGAGATTCAAACGGAATGGGTGATCTATACAGAAGATGGGGAAGAACACATCAACAATATCTCTACAGGGTCTATCAAAACTTCAACATTCATGGCAGATTTGTAAGAATTGAGGTATGGCAAGGGGGAGAAAGAAGGTGGTGATCATTCCAGAGATTGATTACAACAATGGTTGGGACGCAATAGCAGAGAAGATTCTACGCTTCCTGGAGAAAAAAAAAAAAAAATATTCCCAATTAGACCTCCAGCTCCAATGTTAAGATCATATCACGAAGCAGCAAGAATAGGAAGTTGGCCGGATACCTTCATGAGTTCAAGCTCTAACAGAGGGACAATGGCGGATACACACCCACTTTCCAGGAGCTTAGTTGGGGTTTTCAATGACCCTTTCCATCACAGTCCTAATGCAGAAACCATTCAAAAATGGTACACTACAAGATGGAAAATCACAGCAGGGATCAGAGTTACCCCAATAGATCACAATCGCTTCTTATTTGAATTCCCTTCTAGACAAGAGGCGATAAGAATCAAAGCTGGGGACTGGTTTTGGAATGGCAGGCATCTGTCGCTAACGTGGTGGTCGCCGATCATCGGCACAGAAGGTACGGACAGCAGGTCGGCGATTCGATGGATTAAAGCTTTTGGGATACCTCTGCACGCTTGGTCACCAGAGACTTTCAAATTTGTAGGCGACAAGTGTGGAGGCTGCATCGATGCAGATGAAGACACCAAAAATAGAGCTCACTTCTTCTGGGCCAGAATTTGCATCAAAAACTCAGACGGGAAAATTCCGGCGAACTTGAATCTCGAAGTGGGGGACTTAGGCTTCGATATCCAGATTCTGCAGGAGGACCGGGCACCTCCAAGACCCATTGGTCACAACCTCGTACCAAATACAGCAGCAAAGCAGTTGGTGGAGACCTCGAACAGTGTGCCTATTGAGGTCGCATCTACCAGTCTGTCAATAGGGGATCACGTGAAGGAGAGAAATTGTATTTCAAAAAATCGGGTCATTCTAAATGGGGGGAAAACGACCCGTCAAAGTTACTACTAAAGGTACGTCAAACAAAGGAAATTTAAATATGGGCCTCAACTCTGGCTACTATTCAACAGGCCCAAAGCACAGGGTAAACCACAAAAGGCCCAAATCAAATCTTCTTTGGAGAGCAGTGGGTCCAATAAACGACCCATGCATTTTTAAGCCGTCTCCTTCACAGGCATCTTCCGACTACGATCCCCTCTCTCTCGAAATTCAAGCCTCCAAACTCATGGCAACCAACACCACAGGGGAAACGTCGCACACTCAATTCGATGCCGATGATGAAGCTGAGACTTTGATTCATTTTAATCCTCCTCCTCTGTTGCCACAATTATTATCTGCAAATTCACCAAAGGTTAGTGAACCGGAATCTGAATTCTCTTCTGTCACTCAATGATTTTCTCCCTTTGCCCTGGCATGAGAGAGAAGATCTTTGCATGCAAGAGGTGGACACACCAACAGTATATGAGGCATCAAGGTGGACAAAGATGGCAATGTTAAAAGCTTGTAAAGCTTTTGGGGTTAATGTTGCAGGTTTTGAACATGAAATTATGGGCATTATTTTAAGAATGGAAGAGAGAAGAAGAACTCAATTGCAGCAACAGTCACAAACTGAGGTGGAGTCTAGAAAAGGGAAGTCCAAAGGGGGAACTGAACTCAAAAAACTGGAATGGGGTTTACAGGAGGGTAGTGGCAAGAAGATTAGGGGCAGGTCTCAAAAAACACACTCTAGATGAAGATAAAAATATAGTTTTAGATGTACAGGGTTTAAACAATAGGAATTAAAGAAGTACGCTAAAATCTCTCATTCACAAGTGGGGGCTGGACATTCTCTGTTTACAAGAGACTAAAATTGAAAACTGGAGCTCTTCATTGATCTGGGAAATATGGGGAAGCAGATGGGTGTCATGGGTTGATCTTCCTGCATGTGACACCAAAGGGGGGATTCTAATTATGTGGGACAGGAGAATCTGGCGCTGTGTTGATTCCCAATCTGGAACATTCACATTATCGTGCAGATTCGAGAGCTTAGCTGAAGACTTCAACTGGGTGATCACAGGAGTCTATGGACCTCACACAAACCTAGAAAGAACTAAAATGTGGTATGAACTAGCATCAGAGGGCTTTGGTCTGATCAATGGGTAATTGGTGGCGATTTCAACGTATGTAGGTTTGAAAGTGAAAGACTTAACTGCACAAGGAGGTCCAAGGCAATGAAGGGCTTCTCTGATACAATTCTAGACTTGAGCTTGATTGATATACACCATTACAAGGAGCAGAATACACCTGGTCAAGAGGGGAGGATCACCTTCAGGCTTCAAGAATTGACAGATTCCTGATTTCTACCGAATGGAGTGACATCTTCAAAGCTGTAAAGCAGACGGTAATGCCTAGAGTTATTTCTGACCATAAACCAATCATGCTGGAGAGTGGAGACTGGGAAAACTCACCATCTTATTTCAAATTCGAGAATATGTGGCTTCAAACAGAAGGTTTCCTGGACTTGGTAAAAGGATGGTGGCAGTCCTACACAACTAGAGGCTCTCCTGACTTCATACTATCTCAGAAATTAAGGAGCCTCAAGAAGGACATTACAAACTGGAACAAGGAAATTTATGGCAAGATCGAAACTAAAAGAGACAGAGCTCTTGAAGAACTGGGAATGCTGGAGCAAATAGCAGAACAGAGGGCACAGACCACAGAGGAAAAATTGAAAGCTTTCAACCTGCGGCTAGAAATCCAACAGATTGCAATTGCAGAGGAAACTTCATGGAGACAAAAATCTAGGTGTTTATGGCTGAAGGAGGGAGACAGGAACACCAAGTATTTTCAAAGAATGGCAAACTCTCAGAGAAGAAACAATCATATTGGCAAACTCAAAGTGGGTGAAGCCATAATTGAAGATAAGATACGCATCAAGGAAGAAATTTTGGATTATTACCAGAAACTATACCATGAGTTGGAACCTTGGAGGCCTACAACTAACTTTGGAGGGTTGTCCTCTTTAACCACTGAGGAGAGTGAAGGGTTAGAAGCACCATTTGATGAATTAGAGGTTCTGGCAGCTCTGAATGCATGTGCCCCTGATAAAGCACCAGGGCCTGACGGGTTTACTATGGCTTTCTTTCAACACAGCTGGGATTTCATCAAGGCAGATATTTTGAATACTCTTAATTACTATCATCAGCACTGTCATATGGTAAAATCTTGCAATGCCACATTCATTGCACTTATACCTAAGAAGAAAGGAGCAATAGAGTTAAGGGATTTCAGACCTATTAGTCTAATAGGCAGCGTGTACAAGATAACTGCTAAAATTCTGGCTGAAAGACTAAAGAAGATCATTGGCAAACTTGTTTCAGGTCAACAAAGTGCTTTCTTGAAAGATAGACAAATAACAGATGCTTCCCTAATAGCCAATGAAGTTTTGGATTGGAAACTCAAAAGTGGAGAAGCTGGGATATTGTGCAAGTTGGATATCGAAAAGGCTTTTGACCAATTAAATTGGTCATTTCTCATCAACATTCTGAAGGAGATGGGATTTGGAGACAGGTAGCTAAGATGGATTTTTTTCAACATATCCAAAGTCAAATACTCAGTGCTGGTTAACAGAAGTCCTGTAGGTTTCTTCTCCCCCGAAAAAGGCCTAAGCCAAGGAGACCCCCTCTCCCCTTTCCTCTTTATACTAGCAATGGAAGGACTCACCCAAATGCTGGAGAAAGCCAAAGAAATGCAATGGATACAAGGATTCCAAGTAGGAAGGAACCCTGACAATGCAGTCACTATCTCCCATCTGTTGTACGCGGATGACACCCTAGTATTCTGCGGAGCTGAGAGTTCTCAAGTATCATATCTAAACCTCACTCTTCTGATTTTTGAGTCTCTCTCTGGTTTGCACATTAACATGCTGAAGAGCATCATTTATCCTGTCAATGAAGTCCCTAACCTAGAGGAGCTGGCAGACTTACTATGTTGCAAAATAGGCTCTCTACCTACCACTTATCTAGGGTTGCCCCTAGCAGTAGGTATTTGGGGTGGCATCATTGAGAAAATGGAAAAGAGGTTGGCAACATGGCAAATGCAATATCTTTCATTGGGTGGCAGACTCACACTGACCAATAGTGTTCTTGATAGTATTCCAACTTACTGTATGTCACTATACCCCATGCCAAGCTCAGTTCTGAAGCAGATGGATAAATTGAGAAGAAGATTTCTATGGGATGGAAACAGCACAACTCAAAAGTTCTCACTGGTGAAATGGTCCAAAGTCACTCAGCCAAAAATCCAAGGGGGTTTAATTTGAAGAATCACAGCAAAAGCATGTTAATGAAATGGCTTTGGAGGTATGGGCAACAAGAGGCAGGTTACTGGAAGACAATTATAGATGCTAAATTTGGTGCTCAAGGCCACTGGTGTACCAAGGAAAGCACATTACCACATGGGGTTGGAGTTTGGAAACACATCAGCAGTCACAAGAACGAATTTTTCCAGAACACATCCTTCAGAGTTGGCGATGGTCAACACATCAAATTCTGGGAAGACAAATGGATTGGCAGCACAACCCTGCAGGAATCCTACCCTGGGTTATATCACCTTGCATGTAACAAGGATGCTTCTATTGCCCAATACAGAGAAAAAAACAGCTGGAGCCCCACATTCAGAAGGAATCTTCAAGATTGGGAAATCAATGACCTACTCACTCTCCTTGCAGCCTTGGAAGATTATAATTTTAGTCCACATATACCTGACAGAATCTTGTAGGGAACCTCTAAAGAAGGGAGGTACACAGTCAAAGCTGGTTACTATCATCTGTGCTCTCAGAATGGCATCCTGGAGGATTGGCCTTGGAAACATGTGTGGAAGATTAGACTACCTCTGAAAGTCTCATGCTTTTCTTGGATAGCACTTAATGGAGCATGCTTAACACAGGACAACCTCAACAAAAGAGGCATAACCTTAGTGAACAGATGCTATTTGTGCCACCAAAGTTCAGAGGATGTCAACCACCTATTTCTACACTGCCCTCTCACAGCTGATCTCTGGAACTTCTTCCTTTCTATTTTAGGTTTACATTGGATCATGCCTCAGAACATTAAGGAAGCATTTATTAGTTGGCATTTTTGGAGAGTTGATAAAACCATCAAAAGGATCTGGAGGATGATTCCAGCCGTAATCTTTTGGACCGTCTGGACCGAAAGGAATATCGCTTTGATGGGATCTCAACTCCAACTTACACTCTTAAGGCCAGATGCTTAGTTAGATTGTTTAGCTGGCACTTTCATTCCCCTTTAAACAATGTTGATAATTTTTTGGATTTTGTTAGCTCCTTAATCCTAGCATAGACATAGTTCTGGAGCTAACTTTAGGCTGCGTTGTAATCTGCATCTTCTGGATGCCTTTTATTAATGATAATTACTTACTTCATCAAAAAAAAAGATAGGATTTCTTATTTCTTGTTTCCTAGTAATTTAATCTTTATTTTAGTAGGATTATACTTGTAGTTCTAGTCAAACTAGGATTGTTAGTTGGTATCCCATTCCTACTAGAATTCTTTTTCCTATTTTAGTTAGGATAGGTTTTCTTAGTCTTATTCTTATTCTAGTTTAATTAGGATTGGTTTTCCTTAACCTTACCAATCTTACTCATTGTAAGGCTTATTTAAAGGGCTTAATATGCTGAGAATAAACATTGGTGATTAGTTTTTCTAAGCTATTGCTTCAAAAACGTGATTTACTTTTTATTTCATTGTTCTTCCTTTATTCAACGGTTCTTGCAATCTTGCGGGATTGAGAAACGTGTGGGTGAGGTTTCTTTTCATCTTACATTCTTCTAACGTGAGTTTGAAGAACATTTTCGCTAGTTTTATGAAAAACTTTAGCGGGGTGCTTTTCTTTTTCTCCCTTCTTTGTACTTGAGAGGTGCAAAACCTTGAAAGTACATCAATATAATTATATTCAGGGGATCTTCTGGATCATCAGCCAAAAGTGGATCCAAACCTTCTAAATCAATATGCTCTGAGATAGCCAAAATAAGCCGACTACATACTCTAGGTGTGTTCACCTGCAAGATGTAAGTTTCAGACAAATTAAGAAACAGAATGTGACTTGGTTAGCAAAGTACAAAGTACAAAAGATTTGAACAGAGTCAAATCCTTAAATGGTCATTAAAGTTGCAGAAATCACTCGCTAAAGTAACTTTTGAATATTTTTGGACATCAAATCATTAAACTTTGCCCATACCTCCAATAAAATAAAACAAGCTGAAAAATCTAATTCTTTCACCGGAAGTTTACAGTTGACTTTCCATTTTTTAACATAAGATCCATTAAACATAGGCACTGAAAGTTGGTTATGTGGAGCACATCTTTAGATACAATATTTGTGTCTTCTTTTGCTAAAACTGGTGTTGGTATATCAACTTTTACGGTCTGCTAGTGTTGTCTAATAAGCAATATTTTAGCAGTTATTGGAATGGAATGTCAATATTTTTTGCTATCTATGCTTGTCTTGTTTACGTTGAAGTTGCAATATTTAATAACTTTATTATTTTGAAACTGCTCTTCATATATAGCTTGTCTTGGCCCTCAATATATAATGTTTATTGCTGAATTTGGAGGGTGTTTACTAGCAAGCTTAATTTGTTTCTTTGTTTAAAAGCAAATGTAACAATAAAATTTATTATATTTTAGATGTGCAGAAATGCGTAATAATTATGCAGTTCAGATGATTGTCTCTTTTTTGCTATACATGTTTCTTATTTCCAGTCAAAAGGAATCTCTTAGATACAAAATCTTCTTAATTGCACGCTTGTATAGTAAGTCCCTTAATACACGGACTTCATTTGTTTTATGAAAGACCCATTTGAAATTGGTCAAATGGGTCTTATAATTTAAAATGGGTTAATGGGCCTCATGTTAAAAAATGGGAAGCCAACTGTAAACTTTCGGTGAGAGAACTAGACTTTCCGGCTTGTTTTTTTTTGTTGGAGATATGGGCAAAAGTTTGATGACTTTGTTCTCCAAAAAATATTCAAAAGTAATTTAGTGAGTTATTCCTATAACTTGGATGACCATTTGGGGAATTGACTCGATTGGAACATGACAAAAGGTGAGCCTGCTGCAGAAAAAACATGAATGAATAGATAAACAAATAAATTAAAAAATAAATAAATAAAACATAAAAGCAGAAGAAAAGCATCAACCATAACTTCAGGTTATATAGGGAACCATAACTTCAGGTTATATAGGGTTACTTCTCTTTCCGTTAGTTCAGTTTTATCTAGGAGGAAGGGGGATACAGTCGGAAAAATAAAACATAAAAGGTATAAGAGAAGGACATATATCAAGATCCGGCTGGAGTTAGAGTGACCCAAAATGGTGGATGGATTGTTTGCGTTAGTTGACATTTTCGAAGTATATTGCAAATGTTCTAACGAATCTCCTTGTGAGACACCCAGATGGTAAACTCTACAATAGTACAACCAGATATGAATATTACAAAGATAGGCACTGGAATCCATGAAGGGATAAATATTATCTTAGTGTGGCTCTTGTCCCTAGTAGAGAAAGAATGTTAGGCAATTCGAAAAGCCAGTGGAAGGACCAAGGGGATCTAAAAGCAAAAGAATGTCTTGTTCGAGTTTTTCGAATAAAGTGATAGACATAGATGTTAGCGGGAAATAAGAAAAGAGTTAGTGAAGCATTTGTGATACCTGGATAATAACTGTAGAAAAAGAAAAATGAAAATGATGACAGTATTACAGAGTCTATAGTCAAGTGTGATAGCATCAAGGACAAGGATATAGTTTTGGAAGCTCCAAGAAGGTCATTTACAAGATCTTAAGCTAAAGAATTGCAGACTAAGGTTGCTGGACTTCAATGGCAAATAAAGAAGCTTTTAATTGTAGAGGAAGAGCTCAAGCCTAAAGGAGATGAATTGTCCAAGTTATACAATTATTTGATGGCCAAATTGAAGTGCAAGAGGAGGAAGATTGGGTCCCAACACCAGCCCTTGTAGTCCACCAAAAACGCACCCAAAAGATACTTGTATGGCCTTGTCGGCCTATGTTTACTTTACAAATGATCATGTTGGTCTTATAGGCCCGTATGTCACATGTATAAGTTTTTATATCAGGTTAGGTCGTCCTATATTGAGTATTCCCTTATGTTTATTCTGGTTAGCCCATGACGGCACGTTTGGCCCATTTGCCAATGAGAGTACGATAAGAAAGAGATGTATGTTGGTACTCGGTTGAGTAAGGTACCGGGTGCCCGTTGCGGCTTATAGGTTTAGGTCGTGACAGAATTGAGCGCTCTCCATTTGCTCCGGAGTTGCTTATTTGGTCAGTATAATTAGGACATGTATTGATTGGTATGACGGGGCTCAGTCCCGACCTTTATGATACTTATGTACTCTTAGAGGCTTGTAGACAGATGTCATGTATATGGATACTTGTATGGCCTTGTCGGCATATGTTTAGTTTACAAATGATCATGTTGGCCTTATAGGCCCGTATGTCACATGTATAAGTTTTTATATCAGGTTGGGTCATCCTATATTGAGTATTCCCTTATATTTATTCTGGTTATCCCATGATGGCCTGTTTGGCCCATTTGCCAATGAGAGTACGATAAGAAAGATATGTATGTTGGTACTCGGTTAAGTAAGGTACCGGGTGCCCGTTGCAGCCCATAGGTTTGGGTCGTGACAGAAGTGGTATCAGAGCAGTTCTGTCCTAGGGAGTCTACAAGTCGTGTCTAGTAGAGTCTTGTTTATGGGTGTGTTGTGCACCACACTTATAGGCAGGAGGCTACATGGCATTTAGGACTGTCAATCTTTCTTCTTACTCTAGATCGTGTGGTAGAGCTCAGTTGTAAGAACTCAATTCCCTAAACTCTATCTTATTCATAATACGACGATGCCTACATCTAGAAAGACGGTTGGTAAAAGAATGCATGTGGCTGTGAAAGAGGTGAGCCAGAGAAACTCGATTTTGCATAATGCTTATGATGAGTAAATGTAAGGTCTTCAGTAGATCATGTGTGTACTAAAACGTGTAAGCCTCTCAATAAGGAGCCTTAAGGCAAAGAATATCTATCCACCCCTAAAGACAATGAGAAATTTAGAAGATAGATACAAGCTTCAACAAGTAAAAGGAGCAAGATGAGAAGGGTACAAGACACCAGTTAATAAAGATTATCGGTATTTTCAACGCCTGCAGAAAAATATAAGCATTGTGAGTTACCCTCAACAGTAATAGAGGTATGTATAATTGGCCACACTCATCTCAGTTATACCCTATTGGGGGCTAACAGGTATAGTTTAAGAAAAGGACGGGATATCAGGATCCGGCTGGGGTTAGAGTAACCCAAAATGGTGAATTGATTGTTTTCGTTAGTTGACATTTCCGAAGGATATTGCAAATGTGCTAATAGATCTCCTTGTGAGACACCCAGATAGCGCACTCTAAAATAGTATAGCTAGATATGAGTACTATAAAGATAGACACTGGAAACCTTGAAGGGATAAATATTACCTTAGTGTAGCTCGCGTCCCTAGTAGAGCGAGAACGTTAAGCAACCCGAAGAGCCATTAGATGGAGCAAAGGGGAGCTAAAAGCAAAAGAATGTCATGTTCGAGTTTTCAGAAGAAAGTGATAGGCATAAATGTTAGCGGGAAATAAGAAAAGAGTTAATGAAGCATTATGAGTAAGATATGATACATGGATGACAACGGTAGATCAAAAGATGACAGTATTACAGAATCTATAGTCAAGTGAAGGAAGAGACGAGAGGTGACAGACCTTAGGACAACAAAAGAGTATAGGCCATACAGTCATGTCCTCATTTCGAGAAATAAGTTCGCACTCTAACGCGATTACCAAAAGGAAAAGTTAGACCCAGAGTAACAGAACCAGTATGGATTGGTGAACAAGATAAACTAAACATGAATTAGGAACTGAGTGATTGATAATAGTCGGCATCATGAGAATTTCATAATTTGTTCCGACGATAATAAAATAGATAACAGAAGAAGATTCATGAGAAATTCAGAGAATGGTCATTCAGGAAGTCGCTTCCCTAAAGCAAACAATGTGAGCAAAGTTCAGCTTAAGGGACTGTATGTGCCAGTTATACTAAGTGTCACCCACAAGAGTAAGGAATTTTGTTATCCTTCGTACAAAAGGATTACCGCAAGGCGAGTAAGGATCATCGATGATGTGAAAGGATTCCAAAGATGAAGAGGTAAACATGTGTAGGTAGGTCATCGTAGCTCCAACTCTTAGTACTCCCCTAAAGGGGGAATATTGAATGATGTGGCATTAAGCCAGAATTAAGTGGTTTTAGCAATTATGGAATGGTAAAGGAAGAATGCAAAAAGAAATGAAAAAGGATGAGATTGCAATTATCCAAAGCCTACATATATGCTACCATTCCAAAACATTATGCAAACATGACGTCAAGGAGAGGAAGTAAGGGTTCCTGCCCAAAATGTTATTGATAGATAAGGAGCAAGTGCGAGATGTAAGTTAAGACAAAGGAAATAACCCAAGAAAGATTACGCGGAATATTGATATGAGAATGGCCCAACGACTAGTTAGCAATTGATTCAGGAAAAGCCTAGTTATGGCTAGATAGGAGGTTACAAACGAATCAGTAGATCGTGCAAGATAAGCATAGTAAAGCCCAATATAGTGAATTCAGCCTCGCAGTAATGTCATTGTAAGGCTTGAGATATACTCAGATAGGAGTCGGGGTAGTTAAAGATACCGTATGAATATTACGGGAATAAAAGAGAGTGTCACTGGGAAGACAGTCAAAATATTAGTCCAGAGGCAACCCTACAAGCACAAGGTCGTGGAGATAAGTAATTACGAATAATTATAGTTAAGGAAGGACATCAAAAGGTCCGTAATAAGCTCACAGCTTTACAAGAGTCAGAGTCCTCCAAATAGGCTATCAGCTCAGCGAAAGATGTTGGTGCACTCCATTTGCTCCGGAGTTGCTTATTTGGTCAGTATAATTAGGACATGTATTGATTGGTATGGTGGGGCTCAGTCCCGACCTTTATGATACTTATGTACTCTTAGAGGCTTGTAGACAGATGTCATGTATATGGATACTTGTATCAGTGTTGTAAAAACCGTGAGCTTCTCGCTTAAAGCGCTGAAGCGACGCGAGGCGAGGCTAGTTCGCTTTTCTGCCATAAAAGCGACTCACATGAAAAAGCGCACGCTTTACCCTGTTAAGCGAGAAGCGCAGCGATCCAAAAAGCGCAAAAAAGCGCGCTTAAGCGAGGTTAAGCATCTGTTAGGGTTTTTTTTTAAAACTTGGCAAAAACTTAACGCAAACAAACACTTCTTCTCCAAGCGACTGCTGCTCCAACGACCGCCGCTTCAACGACTGCTTCAGTGCTTCTTCCTCTGATTTTCTTCAGTTCCTGTTTGACTCCTTTTCTCTTCTTTTTTCTATTTTTTTTTCACTTTTTATTGCTCTATTCTTGTGCGGTTGTGCCCTAATTTCTGCTCTGTTCTTTCTATGCTCTGTTTTCTCTTCTTCTTTCGATTTTTTTCACTTTTTATTGCTCTGTTTCTGTGCCCTAATCTATGCTCTGTTTTTCTGTTCAGACTTTTCTGGTTCGAAAAAAAATTAACTGTTCTGTTCTGTTATGACTTTTGAGGATTATTCACTATCTAGTTTTAGTATCAATTATTTGCTTCTTAATTCAAGTATTGAAACATTTGCTTAACGTTTGCTTAGCCATTTATCTATGCATATTTTATTTTTTTATTTATGTGTTAAATTGCCCTTCACATGAAAAAAGCGCGCGCTTCGCTTCGCGCTTCTCGCTTCGGTCCTCGTCGCTTTTTTGCGCTTAACGCAATCCAAAATACTGACTTGTATGGCCTTGTCGGCCTATGTTTAGTTTACAAATGATCATGTTGGCCTTATAGGCCCGTATGTCACATGTATAAGTTTTTATATCAGGTTGTGTCGTCCTATATTGAGTATTCCCTTATGTTTATTCAGGTTAGTCTATGACGGCTTGTTTGGACCATTTGACAACGAAAGTACGATAAGAAAGATATGTATGTTGGTACTCGGTTGAGTAAGGTACCGGGTGCCCGTTGCGGCCCATAGATTTGGGTCCGTAACAAAAGCTCTTGACAAATAATATGCCAAAGTGTTAGGTCAAGGCTTTCCTTACCCTTAGCAACATTTCCTTGTTGAACCTTCACAAAATAAGCAATTAAGTTAGGTTCTTTTTGCTCACAATGATCAATCAAACCACCAAAAGTAATATTCTTACCTTTTCTCATAGAAGCATTAGCAAATCTAACGAGAATGTTCTTTCAAAAGTAGGAATAAGATAAGTAAAGCAATTAATACTAGTGCTAGCATCAAAACTTTACTTTCCTTTTTACTCTCAACCAAATCACCACATTCAAATTTGCCCATTTCATCATAAAAATTGAATCTTTCTTCCAAAGGAATGGAAATAGAATCAAAAAATTCATCAACACATTCTTCTTGACTCGTTTCTTCATAAAGTTCAAGACTTTCTACCAACAAAGTTGAAGTGGAGTCAAAAGAATCATCACATGCATCATCCCATAAAGGTGGGTTATCATAAGACTCAACATCACCACTAGCTAAAGAGTCATTAAACAAAGAACTAGAATCATCAATAATCCACAAGAACTCTTAGCTAGCTGCAAGCCACAATTATTTTTCTCATCACAAGATAAAGAAATATCAAACTCATCAATAGCATAGCTATCTTTCAAACTTAAAGTGTCACCACAATCAACTAAAGTATAAAGAGTAGAAGGATAAGCTATTTTACCTTGAAGCACTTCTAAAGTATTCTCTTTACCTTCAATGAATTCCATAAGTTCTCTTGGAAAGATAGATTGATCTTCTTTCGAGCTCTTCATAGTTGGTTGAATGTCACTTGATGGCTCCTCTCCAAAAGTCCCTACACAAGATACAAAACAGATAGAGAAAGAAGAAAGTTAGTAGCATTAGAATAAGAAAAATCCTCACTCTCTTTTTGTTTTTCCTCTTTCTTTTCTCTCATTTTCTTGTCAAGCTCTTCACTCTTTTCTTGTGACAACTCACTCACTTCACTCCATACTTCCTCTCCTTTTTCCACGCTAGAGTTGTCACTTTTCTTTCCCTCACTTCTCGCTTTCTTTTGTCTCTCATCCTTACTTTTTCTCTTTGCATTTTTCAAGGATGTTCTCAAACTCGTTTGCTCTTTCAAGACTTGACTTGGTTTCAATGGTTCAAGTGTCACCAACTTGCCTTTCCACTTAAGAGAATAGTGATTCTTCCTTCCTTGATGCAAAACATCTCTATCATACAACCAAGGTCGCCCAAGGATGATATGACAAGCATGTAATGGAACAACCCCACAAATTACTTCATCCTTGTAATCCCCAATCATGAAAGGAATCTTCACGACTTTGTTCACTTAAGTTCGCCACAAGCATTCAACTATTGCAACTTACAAGGTCTAGGATGATTGAAACTTCCCAACTTCAACTCTTTCACTAAGATAGCACTCACCAAATTGTCCCAACTTGCTCCATCAACTACCAAAGTGCACATTATATCCAAAATCAAACATCTAGTGTAAAAGATATTATGTTGTTGTGTAAAATTCCCCTTCTTCCTCCATAGAAGTAGACAAAGCCTTTCTCACCAACATATCTTCATCCCTCTTATATTCTCCATTAGAAACTTGTTGGATATTGTCCAACTCATTCAATGTGGTCTCATGATCATGTTGAAAAAGTGGATTGCTAATCATTCGAGGCTCTTGAGATGGTATGGGTAGTGGAGGAGGGAGATTGTCTCTCTTTGGTGGTGCTTGAGGCATATGTTGTGAAGCTAAATTTGGTGGTGGTCTAGGTTGTGGTGAAGTTTGATAAGGTTGTAGTTGATGTACTTGTGGCGGTTGAAATGTGGTTGGGGGTTGTAGTTGGTGTTGGTAGTGGGGTAGTGGATAAGTGTAAGGTGTATTGTAACAAGCATCAACAGACACAACTTGGCTTGGCATAGTATAAGCATCATAATCTCCACTTGGACTAGGAGGACTTGTGAATTGATTTGCACTCCAAACTCCTCTTCCAATATCTTGCCTTGCCAACAACTTATCCTCAAAGTATTTAGGAATGAAGGAATGCCCCTTTCCATTTAGATCAACCACATACCTATTCCACTTTACATCAATTGGAAGATTATGATCAAGAAACCAAGGTTTTCCCATCGTATATGGCAATACTTCATAGGGTATACATCACACCAAACCACTTCTTTAAAGTCTCCTTTGGTTATAGTAACCATCACACCTCTATCCACCCACTCACCCCGAAATTTATACAACTCAATCCCAACCATTCAACAAAGGAAGAAGCAATAAAGTTGGTCGCATAGTGAGTACTTATAGCAACCAAACAACCCTCATAGCCTTCTACATTCGCTACATAATGCCTCAAATTTATCTTTCTCCCACTTTCATTATAAAAGATATCAACACTTGAAGAAGCACAATTAGTTTCATAAGAAGAACCCACATAACCATCCATGTCTCCCTTATGACTCCTTGTACCTACAAAAGAAAACTTAAAGCAAGAAAGTTGGTTAGTCAAAAATAGGACCTCACAATTCACTCCCTTAGTGTATCACTCGATATATATGTCACTCAACACTCGTGTTTTCACTCAAAGGTCAAAAGCGACCTCACTCAATTGAACTCACCACTCAAGCCTTTTTCCACACAAGGGTGTCTAAAAGTTCTCTTCATAACCAACGTTCTCCAATCAATCCAAGTAGGTAATCAAGTATCGGTTCGGAATGGAAGGTATGCGACACCAAAGAAAGCACAATTAAAAACTAACGGACTTGAGCCAAACAATTCACAACGAAAAATAAGAGAAAAGCACGAAAGAAATGGCACGAAATAAAATAAAGCACACAAAGAAACTAGAAATAAACTCAATATGAACTAGTATCAAGTTAATCTAGTTGAGATTTTAGTTTACCACAAATTGGAAAGAAAGAAATGAAAAGAAACTACAAAAGTAGACACTTCTTCAAATTTTGGCCATATTCGCAAAAAAAGGACAGATCTGTAAAATTGGTCATATTTGCAAAGAATGGCCAAATCTGTAATCATAGTTAGACTTGCAATATTGCGCAGGTTCACAGTACTGGCAGATTTCTTGTACACAAACTGGTGCAGCCATTCAGAAGTAGACTTAAACTATGCAGACTTCTCAAGAATAGACCAAGCAACTCTCAGACACAAACTGCCCAAACCTGAGCTTTTTAACTAGTGCAGAACTAACTGTAAAGTGCAGAAATTGCAGCTTGAGTAGTGCAGTTTTGGCAGTGCAGAAATCCGTCTAAAATTGCAGGTGCACTGGTATCAATCTGTAGGAAAACTGGAGCTAAAACTTGTGCAGAAACATCAGCTCAATAGTGCAGAAAGAGCGCAGATTCCAAGCTAAAACTGTGCATAAACTGGACAGAAACTGCAGTAAAACAACCTTTCACAGCCACACCAAACTTCAGCTGCAATACTGATTCTTCAAGCTCAAGAATGAGTCTCAACCAGTGAAAAAACAGTTGGCAAGTTCAACACAATTTCGAGCAAATGACTGGTGCAAACATTGTATTCAACAGCTGCAAATACCATGCTCAATTTCTGTAGGTCCTGAAGTTATTTCTAGGCTGGTTCTACTGTGTACCAAGGGGTTTAAAAATTGCAGAAACTAATTTTCAAACTTGCAGCCAAACAAGAACTTGATAGCAGGCAGCTATGATAGTTTGCAGTTCAATCACAATAACAAACTTCAGCTCAATACTCAGAAGTCAAATGCCAATCGACTCTAATGCAGCAACAATGAATTAGGACTTCGTCAGCAGTAGAGAACCATCAAAATGCAACTCGTATTTCAGTTCTAAACAGGGGGAACAATGATAAAACTCAGTTCATACAAATTCAGAAGAGCATCCCAATTTCGTGTCGCCAACAGCTACTATCGACTAACAAAAAATGAATTCCACGACAGACCTAAACTGCAGTCACAAGTTCTTCAACATATCCTCAAAAAGCAGTCTATGATCGAACTCATATTTCACTACAAATTTAGAGACAAATTTCAGTTTGAACTCAAGGAATCGAACCTGATTCGTTGCGACGGTATCTCAGCTGCTCGAATCCAGTCGAATCAGTCCGCGAAGTTCTTCGAGCTCGGCTAAGAATTCAAACTCAAGCAATAATCAACAAGAAGCTCGAGTCGACTTATGAACTCAACTTAATCAATTCCAAAGAATAGCGATGAAGTTTCAGCTTTGAATTCAGAAGTCGAGCTAAGTTTTAATACTCAGAAATCAAAACTGTGCAATCTCAATGAAGAGCTGCTGAAATCAGCTACGCATCGATGTGTAGGGACGTCGCGTAGGCTAGAACTCAATCCCAGAATTTGAAGAACACAGCAGTAAGTTCTTCGACTGATTCAAGAAATTTTCAATCCAATCTCGTCCAAATCTTCACCAAACGAACTCAACCTTTGTATTCAACTTCCACTAAACAATCCGAGTAAACCCCAGTGACTAATTCGAACAAACATTCACGAAATCGACGAATCCTAGGTCGTCTTCTTATTCGCACAATCGGTTCAAATTTTCGAACCAAAAACCCCAGCGATTCAGCTTCAAACAATCTCAATTTTCAGATTTTCACCTCAATCAAGCTGTACCAACAGGATTTGAACACACCCCAATCGAATTCGAACTTGAATTTTGTTTTACTAAGAGCAAAACCCCCAAATCTGGTAGCACTGCTAGTCGGTTTAGGGTTCAAATCTCAACCCAAACTTCGAAATTCAGCTCAACTCGGTGATTCAATCTCAGGTAATGAAGTAAGTCAGAAGTTTCAGAATCAAAATCGACGGAGATGGAGCAAATTTTCGAATTTTCTATTTTGGAAACAAACAAAGAAGAACAAGGAAATACTATTTTCTATTTCTGAAACCCAAACAACGGATGAACAGTAACAATTACTATTTTTCGAATTTTATTTTTAATTTTTTGATTTGTTGATAATCAAATTTCAAAACAAAGACCCCAGTATCGATAAAACAATCCAAAACCTCTGCTGATACCAAGATGATACGGAATCGTAGCGAAAACATCAATAATGCAAAAATACACGAACTCAAAAAGATAGAAGATTAGGGTTTAAAATAGAGAAAGACTCAACTAACTATGAACTAGTTAAACCCTTGAATTTACTATGATAAACACTATTCGACGAAGAACACTAATGCGTGCAACCTCAAAATAATCTCATTCCTGAGCCTACGTCGATTAAGTGAAGGTGAAACTTTAACGTAAACGCGAGATGTAACAGTTCATGATGTAATACGCTTTTGTGATAGCATCAAGGACAATGATACGGTTTTGGAAGCTCCAAGAAGGACATTTACAAGATCTCAGGCTAAAGAATTGCGCACTAAGGTTGCTGGACCTCAATGGCAAATAAAAAAGCTTTTAATTGTAAAGGAAGAGCTCAAGCCTAAAGGAGATGAATTGTCCAAGTTTTACAATTATTTGGTGACCCAAATTAAAGTCCAAGAATAGGAAGATTGGGTCCCAACATCAGCCCTTGGAGTCCACCAAAAGGGCATCTAGAAGAGCTTAAAATGAGGTTAAAAGAGGTCCAAAAGGGGTTGTTTCAAAAGGAGCCCAATTGGAGTCTCAATCAATGGCCCAAATTAGTAGTTTTAAGGCCCAAATATGCCCCAAAGGGATTTGGCCGCCACCCTCTTATTTTATTGGGGTTTTGGCGCAGTTACCCACAAAAACAAAACTATTTACCCTTGTCTACCCATTTGTTTTTCTACCCATAAACTAATTACATTTCCTACCCATAGTAGTTTTTGTGGGGAATTTTTTCTTTATTCTCCAATTCTTTTTTATTTCTATGCTTTTTTTTTTCTTTTTTTCTTTTTTCTCGATTTCTTCTTCTTCTTTTTTTCCTTTTCTAATTTCATTTAACTTCTTTTTTTATATTCTTTTTCTTTTCATAATCTAATTTCATTTACTGTTTTCACTATTTTTTAATATTCTTTTTTTTATATTATTACTATAGAAAAATCAAATTGTGTACCAATTAAATGTAACTAATATAACCAAAAAATATTAATTAACATATGATACCAGTATAGTATATAACTATACCAACAGGATATACAATTGTGCGCAAATAGTTAAAAAAAAATTAATTCAATTACTAAACTGAAATAATATCAGTTGTCAGTAAAAATTTCAAAAATATATTTTATTTTATTTTGCATTTACAATTTACCCCTCACGCTAGGTAAAAGCTTAAAGCAAATTAAAAGGGAAAAGGCAAGTGAATTTACGTTTAATAAGTACACTATTATAGTATATTATATACTATTACATCATATTGTTACAGTATATTGCATATTATTATAGTATACTATAACAATATATTGTATACTATAATAGTATATTGTTGCAGTATAACTATATACTCCTATAATATATTGTATATTGTAGGTATACAGTTAGGTAATTATGTTCTTTTTCGATTTTACAACATACCGTTACAGTATATTGTAAATAATAATAGTATATTGTTGCAGTATAACTATATACTCCTACTTGTTGTTGAGATAAATCGTTCCAGGACTTCAAAGAAAGCATGTTCCCAGATGCCGACGTAATAATTACGACTTCACAAAGTAGCAATTGGGAGAAACTTAAGTTTTTCACCTCCACATGCATATAGGCTCTCAAGACTTTTCTGGAGCACTATCCTTGCATAATCCTCCAAGAAATTTCTTGTGTAGGGGACTCTCTGATCAGTCCAGCCTGGCAAAAGCGTCAGTCACTTTCAATGGCATAGTTTATAGTACATGCATAGCAGTGAAAATTTAAGCTATGATAGGAAATGTGCCTATGGCCATAGAAAGCAAGAAATTTTCTTTCATAAAACCTGAAACATCTGATGCAATAATGTGCCAATCAATGCTGCAGCTGAATACTCTGCCAGATTTTAACCTCTCATCCCGCACAGCTCGCCTTGAACAACTGAAACTGGAAGCAACCTAACAGAGTACTCAATGTTCAAGAACAATGGAGAAAGAAGAAGAAACAACTGATGGAAGCAAGACTTTGCAGAAGCTGGAACAGTGAAAGACAACATGTTGAGTAATCGAAACAAACAACTGAAAAATAATTGCACAGACATACCCTTGTTCCAGAGACTAAAATATCTGGATGAACAATGAGAAAATTCTTCTCGCGGTTTATTTCACATTTTCCTTCGCTGTCAAACTCACCAATGACATGAATAGTATCTTTGGTGCAACAACACTATAGCACCTGGAAAGCAAGTAAGTTCCTCATCATAATGTCTGTCAACAATTAGAATTACAAAGCTTAACAAGAGACGATCTCTGGTCTCTTCCACAGAAGGTTCATACAGATGATGAATTATAGTTTCTCACAACTGGAAGGTATTTTGATCAAATGAAGCAATGCAGAAAAGCGGCTGGGACTAAAACGTTGTCTGCTTTAGAATTTAGGATAAAGATGCCTTTGTAAACTCAAATGCAAAGACAAGAAAGACATAAAAGCTACGTCAACATCAAAAGACATGATGCAAGAAGAAGGGGGATAAAACTAGTGTTTGAAAGTCATCCGAGTGGCAGTGTCACTGTAATCTCTGTTTGTTTAGTTCACATGATAATCTCATTGGGTCCATGGCAGATCCAAAGAAGCAAATATTAGATATAAGTAACACAATGCACATTGAGATTGTTGTTCTGCATGACTAAATATCATCACAACTGAACTGTCGGTTGGGAAGATGATTTAAGAGTAGCAAAAGTATTCGTGTTCGAGTAACAAGTCATTGTGAACAGGAAAGCCCATCCCCCATGTTGTCTACATTTTACTATAACAGAAATAGAGGAAACTATTCAAGAGTATTGGTCCTCTTTAACGAAATAGCTTGATTGTGAATCTGTGTTTTTAAGTATATTTAGCAGATTGATAATAGATGAAATAACAGAGATTCAACTCATTACCACTCATCCCTCAATTGCAAAACCCGCTCTTCTCCACTTTGTTCATTCAGTATGCGCAAAACCTGAAAGTCATCGTCATGTTGTCTAAAGTCATCGTTCATTCTCCACTTCTCCACTTTGTTCATTCAGTAACAAGTCATTGTGAACAGGAAAGCCCATCCCCCATGTTGTCTACATTCTACTATAACAGAAATAGAGGAAACTATTCAAGAGTATTAGTCCTCTTTAACGAAATAGCTTGATTGTGAATCTGTGTTTTTAAGTATATTTAGCAGATTGATAATAGATGAAATAACAGAGATTCAACTCATTACCACTCATCCCTCAATTGCAAAACCCGCTCTTCTCCACTTTGTTCATTCAGTATGCGCAAAACCTGAAAGTCATCGTCATGTTGTCTAAAGTCATCGTTCATTCTCCACTTCTCCACTTTGTTCATTCAGTAACAAGTCATTGTGAACAGGAAAGCCCATCCCCCATGTTGTCTACATTTTACTATAACAGAAATAGAGGAAACTATTCAAGAGTATTGGTCCTCTTTAACGAAATAGCTTGATTGTGAATCTGTGTTTTTAAGTATATTTAGCAGATTGATAATAGATGAAATAACAGAGATTCAACTCATTACCACTCATCCCTCAATTGCAAAACCCGCTCTTCTCCACTTTGTTCATTCAGTATGCGCAAAACCTGAAAGTCATCGTCATGTTGTCTAAAGTCATCGTTCATTCTCCACTTCTCCACTTTGTTCATTCAGTAACAAGTCATTGTGAACAGGAAAGCCCATCCCCCATGTTGTCTACATTCTACTATAACAGAAATAGAGGAAACTATTCAAGAGTATTAGTCCTCTTTAACGAAATAGCTTGATTGTGAATCTGTGTTTTTAAGTATATTTAGCAGATTGATAATAGATGAAATAACAGAGATTCAACTCATTACCACTCATCCCTCAATTGCAAAACCCGCTCTTCTCCACTTTGTTCATTCAGTATGCGCAAAACCTGAAAGTCATCGTCAGGATAGGTTTTCTTAGTCTTATTCTTATTCTAGTTTAATTAGGATTAATTTTCCTTAACCTTACTAATTTTACTCATAGTAAGGCCTATTTAAAGGACTTAATATGCTGAGAATAAACATCGGTGATTAGTTTTTCTAAACTATTGCTTCAAAAACGTGATTTACTTTTTATTTCATTATTCTTCCTTTATTAACGCTTCTTGCAATCTTGCGGGATTGAAGAACGTGTGGGTGAGGTTTCTTTTCATCTTACATTCTTCTAACGTGAGTTTGAAGAACGCTTTCGCTTGTTTTGTGAAAAACTTTAGCGGGGTGCTTTTGTTTTTCTCCCTTCTTTGTATTTGAGAGGTGCAAAACCTAGAAAGTACATCAATTTGGTATCAGAGCTCAAGTTCCAGGTCCGAATTTTTAAATTGTTATCTTGTTCATCATGTCTCTAGACAAGAAAATAACAAGCTCGGGATCTTCTTCACTTGATGAACAATTTGAGATAGAAAGATTAAGAACTACAGCCCTTGAAAGAGACAACGAAGAAATTAACGTGCAACTAGATGGCTTAAAGTGCAACTAGATGACTTAAGGAAATCAATGCAGAATCTGACTAGATTGGTTGAAGGCTTAGCGATTCAAGATCAGCCACCAAATCTTCCACAACGCCTACAACCTCCACCGCCACCAAGACACAACATACCCGTGCTACATATACAACTTTTATACAAAAATGTAATACGATTATCATGCATGTATAATTTCATTTATATTTACATGTATATATATCTTTATATATTGTATAATTGCGTATATGCAATAATCAATAAAAAATTATACTACAAATACCATCTAGTCATCCCATTAAACCCAAAACCCACTGCTGATACCCACTTCAAAAGATCTTCACTCACAAAATATATTATGATCTAAAGAAGAAGAAGAATAGAAAAGAAGAAATCACTTGTATAAAAAAGAATAACTTGCTGAGCTATCATAACGTCTTATATCCTTAAAGAAATTTTCCTAACCACCAATAAAAACCATCAGAAATCAAAAGCTTGACTAGAAAATGTTGCGACTTCTACTGCCACTCTAGTATCATACATCGTAACGTTGGGCAAGTAAATCCTTTTAAAAATTGAATTAAAAATTTTGTGATTTTTCTAGATTTTCAAACCATTGACAGTAGTTTGAGAAGAAGATGATATACAAACATACAATTTTCATACAATATATAAATTGATTATACACTCATGATACACAAACACATTCTGGATATACTCAATATACATTTTAAATATTAATATATATTAAGAATACATTTTCAAAACTTAGGATACAATGTATATACATTTTTATACGTTACATAACAATATATATACAACTTTATACAAAAATATAATATAATTATCTTGCATGTATAACTTTATACGTGATCTTTTTCCAAGTAAAAGCGATACGTATACAATTTTTATATATTTATATAAATAGAATATACACTCATGATATACAGACACACCCAGGATATACTTAATATACACTTTGGGTATAAGAATATACTCAGCATACAATTAATATACACTAAGAATACATTGCCAAACTTAGGATACAATATATATATATATAAGTTTTATACATCGCATAACTATACATATACAACTTTTATACAAAAATATAATACAATTATCATGCATGTATAACTTCATTTATATTTACATGTATATATCTTTATATATATTGTATAATTGCGTATATGGAATATTCAATAAAAAATTATAATACAAATACCATCTAGTCACCCCATTAAACCCAAAACCCACTGCTGATACCCACTTCAAAAGATCTTCACTCACAAATACATTATGATCTAAAGATGAAGAAGAAGAAGAAGAAGAAGAAGAGAAAAGAAGAAATCACCTGTATAAAAAAGAATAACTAGCTGGGCTATCACAAAGTCTTATATCCTTAAAGAAATTTTCCTAACCACCAATAAAACACCATCAGAAATCAAAAGCTTGACTTGAAAATCTTGCGACTTATAGTGCCACTCTAGTATCATGCATCGTAACGTTGGGTGAGTAAATCCTTTTAAAAATTGAATTAAAAAATTTGTGATTTTTCTAGATTCTAAAACCGATAATAGTAGTTTGAGAAGAACCATGATATACAAACATACAATTTTTATACAATATATAAATTGATTGTACACTCATGATGCACAAACACACTATGGATAAACTCACTATACACTTTAAATACATGAATACACTCAGGATATACATAATATATATTAAGAATACATTTTCAAAACTTAGGATACGATGTATATACATTTTTATACATTACATAACAATATATATACAACTTTTATACAAAAATATAATATAGTTATCTTGCATGTATAACTTTATACGTGATCTTTTTTCCAAGTAAAAGCGATATGTATACAATCTTTATATATTATATAAATAAACTATACACTCATGATATACAGACACACCCAGGATACACTTAATAATATACACTTTGGATATAAAAATATACTCAGCATACACTTAATATACACTAAGAATACATTGCCTACTTAGGATACAATATATATAGAAGTTTTATACATCGCATAACAATACATATACAACTTTTATACAAAAATGTAATACAATTATCATGCATGTATAACTTCATTTATATTTACACATATATATATCTTTATATATTGTATAATTGCGTTTATGCAATATTTAATAAAAAATTGTACTACAAATACCATCTAGTCACCCCATAAACCCAAACCCCACTACTGATACCAACTTCAAAAGATCTCCCCTCGCAAAATACATTATGATCTAAAGAAGAAGAAGAAGAAGAAGAAGAGGAGAAAAGAAGAAATCACCTGTATAAAAAAGTATAATTTGTTGAGCATAATAAAGTCTTATATCCTTAAAGAAATTTACCCAACTACCAATAAAACACCATCAGAAATCAAAATCTTGACTAGGAAATCTTGCGACTTCTACTGCCACTCTAGTATCATGCACCGTAACGTTGGTCGAGTAAATCCTCGTGAACATTGAATTAAAATTTTTGTGATTTTTCTAGATTCTCAAACCGATGAATTAAAATTTTTGTGATTGCTCCCATGCATTTTTGCTTTCTACGTGTTTCACAACGCTCAATCAGCCTCAACATATCTTTGTTCAATTTAGGCTAGTAGAAGTTTTCTTGAATCATCTTCAATGTTTTAGAATGGCCAAAATGACCAGCTTATCCACCCTCGTGTGCTTCCCTCACAATGGACTCACTTAAAGAGCTTTGTGGACCCTCCAAGCCTCTCTTCCAAACATCTCCAAAGTCTGGATTAGCTTCATAACGCTCCTTCATATGGTTGAATCCAAATACATTAGTTTGCATCATAGAAAGCAAACATGGTCTTCTACTAAGAGCATCAACCACTTGATTGAGGTTTCCCGCTTTTGTGTTTGATTACGAACTGAAAATTCTGAAGAAACTCTGCCTATTTTGCATACCTTGGGTTGAGCTTTTGTTGGTGACTAAGATACTTTAGTACCTCATGATCAGAATATAACACGAACTCACTTGGTAATAAATAATGACTCCAAGTTGCAACACGCGAAGCATAGAACTCTTTTTCATAGGTGGAGTACTTCAATATAGGTCCACTTAGCTTCTCGCTACAATTAGACACGGGTTTACCTTCGTGGCTAAGAACTCCTCCAACGCCAACACCTGACGCATCACATTCTACTTCAAATAAAACATCGAAGTTAGGTAACTGAAGGATAGGAGCTTGTGTCATTTTCTTTTTTAACAATTCAAAACCCTTTTGAGCTTCTTCATTCCACTTGAACATTCCTCCTTTCAAACACTCAATTATAGGGGCAACCAAAGTGATGAAATTTTTGATAAATCGTCGATAGAAGGACACCACTCCATGAAAGCTCCTTATATCCGAAATCGACTTAGGAATTGGCCAACTTATGATTGCCTCGATCTTGCTTGGGTCAGCTTGAATACTAGCACTAGTTACTATGCAACCTAGAAAGCTAACACTTTTAGTATAAAAGATGCTCTTCTTGAGTTGTGCAAATAGCTTCTCTCTCCTTAAGGTTTCAAAAACCTTCTCCAATGCATTCCATGTTAAGCTTTCTCTTTGCATAGATTAGTATATTGTCAAAGTAGACAACAACAAACTTCTCAATGAATGGTCTTAACACATGAGTCAAAAGCCTCATGAATATGCTCGGAGCATTTGACAAACCAAAAGGCATTATCAATCATTCATACAAGCCTTGGCTAGTCTTGAAGGCAGTTCATCACCTTTCCTCTTACGAATCTGGTGGTACCCACTCTTCAAATCAAGACGTCATTAGCGTATCAGACATGGTCTTTGCCTTTTTTGAAAGTTCTTTAGGGTACAATGGCGTCAAAACGATCTTACGTCCATCAATTATAAATGAATAGGTGTTACGGTATCCATCATGAAAAGTACGCTAAATAGGTCTTCCAAGTAATAAATGGCAAGCATCCATCTTTACCACATCACACCAAATTTGGTCTTTATAGTACCAATAGAAAAAGAGACCAAGCATCTTTTAGTGACTTTCATACCTCCACCATATTGCAGCCACCCGACTTTGTAAGGTTTGGGGTGTACCTCTGTCTCCAAACCTAATATAGTCAGCATCTCTTCCGAAACAACATTAGTGCAACTTCCCGCATCGGTAATCACTGAACATACATTGCCATGTGATGTACACCTCGATTGGGTTTCTTTATGATTGGAATCATCTTCTTCGTCACCCAACATAAAAGCCTTTCGGTTGGGACAATTAGCTTGCACATGCCCAAAATTTTGGCACTTAAAACATCTTCTCTTAGTCATATCCCCTTGAGGATTCTTTTCATCACAATTTGAAGATGAATTAGAACAATTACATATATAATTGGCTTTGGGATTTCAACCACTACCACTAATCGTACTCCCCTGGTTGGGGTAATTCTTCTATGAGTATAATTCCTTTGGCTCCTTTTTTTTTTTGTTGTTCGATGTTGATGGAAAGCTTTTGCACATCATTCAAGGACCAATAAGGTTGTAGGCGAATAACATCGGTGATGGCACGCCTTAAGCCACCAATATATCTTGCTCTAGTCTGTTCCTCAAGTTTTCGGGTATCACACTTAATCAAGGTATTCAAACTCTCGAGTATAGTCTTCCACAGTCCGGTCTCCTTGGCGAAAGTTATGGAATTGACGATAATTCTCTTGTTTGTACGTAACGTCTTCGAAGTTCTCTCTTCATCTTCTCCCAAGTTCGAATCTTACCACAACCTTCTCTTTCTCTTCTTGATTCAAATTGTCCCAGCAAAGTGAAGCATATCCCTTAAACTTGATGGCGGCGATCTTAACCTTTTTGTACCTCAGAATAATTCATGAACTCAAATATTCGTTCTACGACCAATAACCACTCAAAATCAGGAACATCAACCTCCACATAATCCCTTTTCTCCCGAGTATGGTTCTCCTCGGGCGATCAGAGTCATCTCCATCAGCCACATGAAAGGGATTAATATCAGAGTCCCCTTCATCTTCTTCCTTGGGCCTTCTACGCCGTTATTGCCTTTCGTAGTGTTGTAGTTGCCTCTATAGCTGTTCTAGTGTCCTTCTCATCTCTTCCTTCACCTTTTCTTGAACCCAACGACCTTTTCTTGCTTGCATATTAGGTTCACCACCTGCTGCTTTGATACCAAATTGACGTGATTCTTCCAGTTAACAAAGAACCAACCGACTAGGATCAAGCTCTTGAAAAGCAAACGTGGTTTGTGGGCCGATTTCAAGAAACAACGTATCTCAAGCTTTAGGACTCGGAATATGATGATTCAAAAACGAGATGAAAGGTGACAATCTGAACTATAAGAAAGACTATTTACTCGTTCAAAACAAGTAAACATTGATGATGTACCGGTTCAACGAAAGTTATGATCCTATGATAACAAAAAAAAAAAAAAAAAACGAATTAAGATCAAGAAACGTGTCTTGAACGATCAAGCAATTGAAAACAAGATAAAGACTATCACCACATTGCTTGGAACCAAAAAGAAGGATAAAGAAGACAAAATAGAGTAAAACATTCTATGCAAATTAGCAACAGAAACTAGAATTCTTCTTTCATGACCAGAATTCCTATTCTAATAAGGAAATAAAGTTACTAGACAAGGAAAGTAAAATCCCTATTCTATAAGGAACATAAACTAGAATACTACTAAAAGGAAAATCCTTAATCTAAAAGGAACATACTAAATCCTATTTTAAGAAGGAAAGGGTCTTGGCTTGTTGAGATCAATCTTGGGCCTTTTGAGCTTGAAAACACGTGCACACACCTATTCGTGGGCATATAAGAACTTGTTTTTGGCGAGTTAAATAACAAAAAGCAAATATAGTTTCTTGATTTACATCATTCTCCCCTTGTTGAAAAGGACTCGTCCTCGAGTCTAAAGGCTCTATAAATGGCGCAAGGTCGGCAACACTAAATATTGGTGAAACCCCATAATGGTCCGATAGATCTAATCTGTAAGCATTATCACCGAACTTTTGAACAACTCGAGATGGGACCATCGGCTCTTGGTTGCATCTTTGGATACTTTTGGTTAAGAAATCTTTCTTTCTTCAGGTATACCCAAACAAAGTCTCCCACATTCAAGAACTGTTGTTTTCTCTTCTTATCAACTTGTTTCATATATTACGCTATTTGTCTCTCAATCTCTTTTACTATTTTCTCGTGCAACTTTTTTAATTGCTTAACCCTCTCACCAACATCTCCACCAAAATAATGGGTTTTAAGAGGAGGAGACAAGTCTAATGGACCAAGAGGTTCTTACCATAAACCATTTCAAAGGGACTTGTAATAAGATGAGCTATCCTTCAACCCCGTAACAAGCTTAGCCCATAAAGTACGCCAAAATGACTGAGAAACTTAGTGTCACGATCAGAAACCACGCATCTTGGAATGCCGTGTAACCTTGCAATATTGTAAAAGAGCAAAACAGCAACATGAGTTGCAAAGCTTGTCTTGTTACATGGGATAAAGTGTGCCCTCTAAGAGAATTTGTCAACATCAACGAAGATAACGTCCTTACCTCCTTTGAGACCTTGGCAATAGAAGCACAGTCCATGCTAATATGTTCCCACGGTATAACAGATAATCCCTTATTGCTCCCATGCATTTTTGCTTTCCTACATGTTTTACAACGCTCAATCAGCCTCGACACATCTTTGTTCAATTTAGACCAGAAGAAGTTCTCTTGAATCATCTTCATTGTTTTAGAAATAGCCAAAATGACCAATTAATCCACCCTCATGTGCTTCCCTCATAATGAACTCCCTTAAAGAGCTTTGTGGTATGCATAGCTGCTTTCCATAGTAAAGAAGCACATCTCGAATTAGAAACATTCTTTGTGGACCCTCCAACCATCTCTTCCAAACATCTCCAATGTCCGGATTAGCTTCATACATCAACTTGATATGGTCGAATCCATACATTAGTTTGCATCATAGGAAGAAAGCATGGTCTTCTACTAAGAGCATCAGCCACATGATTGAGGTTTCCATTTTTGAGCTTGATTATGAACTGAAAATTGTGAAGAAACTCTCCCCATTTCCATGCCTTGCGTTGAGCTTTTGTTGGTGACTAAGATACTTTAGTGCCTCATGATCAGAATTATAGCACAAACTCTCTTGGTAATAAATAATGACTCCAAAGTTGCAACACCCGAACAGTAGCATAGAACTCTTTTTCATAGGTGGAGTACTTCAATTTAGATCCACTTAGCTTCTCGCTAAAATAAGCCACGGGTTTACCTTCCTGGCTAATGACTCCTTCAACACCAACACCAATCACAACAAATTTTGTCTTTATAGATTTACCAATAGAATAAGAGACCAAGCATCATTTAGTGACTTTCATAACTACACCATTTTGCAACCACCCAAATTTGTAAGGTTTTGGGTGTACCTCAGTCTCCAAACCCAATTTAGTCACCATCTCTTCCGAAACAGCATTAATGCAACTTCTGCCATGTGATGTACACCTCGTGTGGATGTTGCGATGATTCATCATCTTCATGTTCAACATGTAAGATCCTCTGAATAACAAGCATATCACCTTCATCAGGTTCTACATTGGCATCCTCATCTTCCTCATTAACTTCCTCAATTAGCGAGGTTTCCTTCAGTCACCCTTTGAAGATGAATTAGAAGGATTACGCTATAATTAGCTTTGGGATTTCCACCACTACCACTACTAGTGGGGTAATTCTTCTAGGAATATAATTTCTTTGGCTCCTTTTTTTATTGTTCGATGTTGATGGCAAGCCTTCGCATATTACACTAAATCATGAGATATTCAAACTCTCAAGTATATTTTTCCACGGTCTGGTCTTGCTATAGTCTGTTCCTCCAGTTCTTATATGCCATTATTTGTCTCTCAATCTCTTATACTACTTTCTCATTCGACTTTTTTAATTGTGCTTAACCCTCTCATCAGCATCTCAATCACAATAATGGGTTTTAGAAGAGGGGATACAGACTAATGGACCAAGAGGATTCTTACCATAAACCACTTCAAAAGGGACTTTTTAACTAGTTGTTCAATTCACGGACTTGTTGGAAGCAAACTCAGCATGTGGTAGCAAGGATTCCCACTCTCTTATGTTCTTCTTGATCAAACTTCTTAGCAATGCACCTAAACTTCGATTGACTACCACTGTTTCTCCATATGTTTTGGGTGATAAGATGAGCTACTTCAACTCCGTACGGCCTATAAAGTTCGCCAAAAATGATTGAGAAACTTGGTATCGCGATAAGAAATAATGCTTCTTGGAATGCCGTGTAACTTGACAATATTAGTAAAAAATAAAACAGCTATCTTAGAGATAAAGTGTCCCATCCTAGCACAAAGTCCATGCTAATATGTTCCCACGGTGTTGTAGGAATTGGCAAAGTCTCATATAATCCCATATTGCGCCCATGCATTTTTGGTTTTCTACATTTTTTTGAGCATTGTGAAAGTAGGCCAGTGGAAGTTTTTTGAATCATCTTCAATGTTTTAGAATGGCCAAAAGTACCAGCTAATCCACCCTCGTGTGCTTCCCTCACAATGGACTCACTTAAAGAGATTTGTGTAATTCCCATAGAAAAGAAACCCATCTCCAACTACAAAAACTCTTTGTGGACTCTCCAAACATCTCTTCCAAATAAAACATCAAAGTTAGGTAACTGAAGGATAGGAGCTTGTGTCATCTTCTTTTTAATCAATTCAGAACTCTTTGGAGCTTCTTCTTTCCACTTGAACATGACTCCTTTCAAACACTCAATTATGGGGGCAACGCTGAAACTTTTGATAAATAGTCGATAGAAGGACACCATTCTATGAAAGCTCCTCATGATTGCCCCGATCTTGCTTGGGTTAGCTTGAATACCAGCACTAAGTACTATGTAACCAAGGGAATTTTAACTAGTTGTGGGATTCACGGACTTGTTGGAAGCAAACTCAGCGTGTGGTAGCAAGGATTCCCACTCGCTTATGTTCTTCTTGATCAAACTTCTTAGCAATGCACCTAAACATCGATTGACTACCTCTGTTTCTACATCTGTTTGAGGGTGATAAGAAGAGCTATACTTCAACTCCGTACCAAGCTTAGCCCATAAAGTTCGCCAAAAATGACTGAGAAACTTAGTGTCGCGATCAGAAACAATGCTTTTTGGAATACCGTGTAACTTGATAATATTGTAAAAGAACAAAACAGCCACATGAGTGCATCACTAGTCTTGTTACATGGGATAAAGTGTGCCATCCTAATCTGTCATCAACAACAAACCTTACGTCCTTGAGTCCTTGGCAATCCTAGCACAAAGTCCATGCTAATGTGTTCCCACAGTGTTGTAGGAATTGGCAAAGGCTCATATAATCCCTTATTGCTCCCATGCATTTTTGGTTTTCTACATGTTTCACAACTCTCAATCAGCCTGGACACTTTGTTAAATTTAGGCCAGTGGAAGTTTTTTTGAATCATCTTCAATAGAATGGCCAAAATGACCAGCTAATCCACCCTCATGTGCTTCCCTCACAATGGACTCCCTTAAAGAGCTTTGTGTAACGCCCATAGTAAAGAAACCCATCTCGAATTAAAAAAATTCTTTGTGGACCCTCCATGCATCTCTTGCAAACATCTCCAAAATCTGGATATGTTTCATAAAGCTCCTTGATATGGTCGAAACCATATACGTTTGCATCATAGAAAGAAAGCACGGTAACTAAGAGCATCAGCCACTTGATTGAGGTTTCCGACTTTGTGCTTGATTACCAAGTGAAAATTCTAAAGAAACTCTACCCATTTTCATGCCAAGTTGAGCCTTTGTTGGTGACGAAGATACTCTCATGATCAGAATATAGCACTCTTGGTAATAAATAATAACTCCAATGTTGCAACACGCGAACAATAGCAGAGAACTCTTTTTCATAGGTGGAATACTTCCATTTAGATCCACTTAGCTTCTCGCTAAATGAAGGATAGGAGCTTGTGTCATCTTCTTTTTTATCAATTCAAACTCTGTTGAGCTTCTTCATTCCACATGAACATGACTCCTTTCAAACACTCAATTATAGGGGCAACCAAAGTGCTGAAATTTATGATATATCGTCGATAGAAGGACACCATTCCATGAAAGCTCCTTATATCCGAAATTGACCTAGGAATTGGACAACTTATGATTGCATCGATCTTGCTTGGGTTAGCTTGAATACCAGCACTAGTTACTATGTAACCAAGAAAGCAAACACTGTTATTATAAAAAATGTTCTGCTTGAGTTGTGCATATGGCTTCTCTCTTCGTAAGCTTTAAAAAACCTTCTCCAAATGCATTCCATGTTTAGCTTCCCTCTTTGCTATGGACTAGGATATCGTGAAAGTAGAAAACAACAAACTTCCCAATGAATGGTCTAGACACATGAGTCATAAGCCTCATAAATGTTCTCGGAGCATTTGAAAAACCTATAGGCATTAGCAACAATTGAAGGCGACCATTCAACCTTCTCTCATACGAATGTGGCAACCCACTCTTCAAATCAATCTTTGAAAAGGCCTTAGAACAATGTAATTGGTCAAATAGATCATCTAACGTTGGGATTGGTAAGCGATATTTGATAGTGATCTTGTTGATTGCTCGACTATCAACACACATCCTCAGAGTGCCATTTTTCTCAGGAACAAGCCAAGCAGGTACAGCATAGGGACTAAGGCACTCCCTTATTAAACCCCTCTCCTATAATCCTATAAGCGGCTTTGTTTGGCCACGATGATCCAGGTATAAGGTCAATTTGATGTTGAATATCGCGTATGGGTAGAAGTTCTAACTTAGCACATCATCAAATTTAGCAAGTAACTTCTTGGCTTGTATATCTAACTCATGCTCCTTATCTTGTGAGTCTTCCATGGCTACTGTTATGTGCAATGGCTCTCCTTTATTGATGTGCCCAATAATTTGTGATCTGGTCATTAGCGTATCACACACGGTGTATGCCTTCTTTAAAGTTATTTAGGGTACAAGGGCGTCAAAACGATCTTATGTCCATCAATTATGAATGAATAGGTGTTACGGTATCCGTCATGAAATGCACGCTTATCCTATTGCCCCGGTATTCCAAGTAGTAAATGGCAAGCATCCATATTTACCACATCACACCAAATTTAGTGTTTATAGATCTTATCAATAGAAAAAGAGACCAAGCATCTTTTAGTGACTTTCATACTTCCACCATATTGCAACCACCAAAATTTGTAAGGTTTGGGGTGTACCTCAGTCTCCAAACCCAATGTAGGCAGCATCTCTTCCGACACCATTCCATGAAAGCTCCTTATATCCGAAATTGAACTAAGAATTGGCCAACTTATGATTGCCTCGATCTTGCTTGGGTTAGCTTGATTACCAGCACTAGTTACTATGTACCCAAGAAAGCAAACATTATTAGTATAAAAGATGTTCTTCTTGAGTTGTGCACCTCTTTCCTATGGATTAGGATATCGTCAAAGTAGAAAACAACAAACTTCCCAATGAATGGTCTAAAGTCATAAGCCTCATGAATGTGCTCGGAGCATTTGAAAAACCAAAAGGCATTACCAACCATTGAAGGCGGTCATCCATTCAACCTTCTCTCATACGAATAAGGTGGTATGTCTCTTCAATCAATCTTTGAAAAGGCCTTAGAACCAAGTAATTGGTCAAAGAACATCTAACCTTGGGATTGGGAAGCAATAATTGATAGTGATCTTGTTGTGCTCGAGTGTCAACACACATCCTCAAAGTGCCATTTTTCTCAAGAACAAGCCAAGCCTAAGGCTCTCCCTTATCAATCCCCTCTCCAATAATTCTTGGACTTGCCTTTGGAGTTCAGCTTGTAGTGTAGGATTAATCCTATAAGCGGCTTTGTTTGGCCACGATGCATCGTGTATCCAACTCATGCTCTTGTGAGTCTTCCATGGCTACTGTTATCAGACTCGGTCTATGCCTTCTTTGAAAGTTATTTAGGGTGCAATGGAATAGGTGTTGCGTATCCATCATGAAAAGCACGCTTATCATATTGCCCTGGTCTTCGAAGCAGTAAATGGCAAGCATCCATCTTTACCACATCACACCAAATTTGGTCTTTATATCTTATCATGAAAAAGAGACCAAGCATCTTTTAGTGACTTTTGTACCTCCACCGTATTGCAGCCACCCCACTTTGTAAGGTTTGGGGTGTACCTCAGTCTGCAATCCCAATGTAGTCAGCATCTCTTCCGAAACAGCATTAGTGCAACTTCTACCATCGATAATCACTGAACATAACTTGCCATGACATTTACACCTCGTGTGGAAAAGGGACTTTCTTTGCGACGATTCTTCATCTCATCTTCATGTTCAGCATGTAAGATCCTCCGAATAACAAGCATATCACCTTCATCAGGTTGTACATGGGCATCGTCATCTTCCTCATTAACTTCCTCAATTGGCTGGTTTTATTCATGATTGGAATCATTTTCTTCGTTAACCAACATAACAGCCTTGCTGTTTGGATAATCAGCTTGCACACGCCCAAAACCTTGGAACTTAAAAACATCTTCTCCTAGTCATATCCACCTGTGATTTCTTTACATCACCTTTTGAAGATGAATTAGAAGAATTACGCTATAATTGGCTTTGGGATTTCCACCACAACACTAGTAGTACCTGGTTGGGGAAATTATTCTTGGAATTTTATTTCTTTGCCTCCTTTTCTTTTTGTTCGATGTTGATGGCAAGGTTTGGTACATCATTGAATGGACGTCCAATAGGGTTTTAGGCGAATAACATCAGCGATGGCACGTTAAGCCACCAATATATCTTGCTATTGTGTTCCTCAAGTTCTCGGGTGTCACACTTAATCATGAGGTATTCAGCTTCCTCTTTGCTATTGATTAGGATATCGTCAGAGTAGACAAGAACAAACTTCCCAATGAATGGTCTAAACACATGACTCATAAGCCTCATGAATATGTGCTCGGAGCGTTTGACAAACCAAAAGGCTTTACCAACCATTCATACAAGCCTTGGCTAGTCTTGAAGGCAGTCCTCCATTCAACCATCTCTCATACGAATCTGGTGGCACCCACTCTTCAAATCAATCTTTGAAGAGTGGGAAGCGATATTTGATAGTGAACTTGTTGATTGCTCGAATGCCATCACACATCCTCCAAGTGCCATTTTTCTTAGGAACAAGCAAAGCAGGTACGGCACAGGGACTATGGCTCTCCCTTATTAAACCCCTCTCCAATAATTCTTCGTCTTGCCTTTGGAGATCTGCTTGTAGTCTAGGATTCATCCTATAAGCGGCTTTGCTTGGTCACGATCCTCCTGGTATAAGGTCAATTTAATGTTGAATATCGCGCATGGGTGGAAGTTCTAATGGTTCAGAGATCACATCATCGAACTTAGCAAGTAACTTCTTGGCTTGTGTATCTAACTCATGCTCCTTATCTTGTGAGTCTTCCATGGCTACTGCTATGTACAATGGATCTCCTTTATTGATGTGCCCAATAATTTGGGATCTGGTCATTTGCGTATCAGACACGGTGTATTCCTTCTTTGAAAGTTATTTAGGGTGCAATGGCGTCAAAACGATCT
Organism: Nicotiana attenuata; assembly: GCF_001879085.1. Classification (NCBI taxonomy): domain Eukaryota; kingdom Viridiplantae; phylum Streptophyta; class Magnoliopsida; order Solanales; family Solanaceae; genus Nicotiana; species Nicotiana attenuata. The sequence goes on along the minus strand of NW_017670835.1, from coordinate 386,193 downwards.
TACGTCCATCAATTATGAATGAATAGGTGTTGCGGTATCCGTCAGGAAATGCGCACTTATTATTATTTCCCGGTCTTTCCAGTAGTAAATGGCAAGCATCTATCTTTACCACATCACACCAAATTTGGTCTTTATAGATCTTACCAATAGAAAAAGAGACCAAGCATCTTTTAGTGACTTTTGTACCTCCACCATATTGCAGCCAACCCACTTTGTAAGGTTTGGCGTGTACCTCAGTCTCCAAACCCAATGAAGTCAGCATCTCTTTCGAAACAGCATTTAGTGCAACTTCTACCATCGATAATCACTTAAAATACCATGCCATGAGATGTACACCTTCTGTGGAAAAGGGCCTTTCGTTGCGATGATTCTTCATCTTCATGTTCAGCATGTAAGATACTCCGAATAACAAGCATATCACCTTCATCAGGTTATACATGGGCGTCCTCATCTTCCTCATTAACTTCCTCAATTGGCTGGTTTTCTTCATGATTGGAATCATCTTCTTCGTCAACCACCATAACAGCCTTGCGGTTTGGATAATCAGCTTGCACACGCCCAAAACCTTGGAACTTAAAAACATCTTCTCCTAGTCATATCTACCTAAGGTTTCTTTACATAACCTTTTGAAGATGAATTAGAAGAATTACGCTATAATTGGCTTTGGGATTTCCACCACTAACGCTAGAGTACTCCCCTGGTTGGGGTAATTCTTCTTGGAATATAATTTTTTTGGCTCCCTTTCTTTTTGTTCGATGTTGATGGCAAGCTTTCGTACATCATTGAATATCCAATAGGGTTTTTAGGCGAATAAAATCGGCGATGGCACGTTAAGCCACCAAAATATCTTGCTATAGTCTGTTCCTCAAGTTCTCGGGTGTCACACTTAATCATGAGGTATTCAGCTTCCTCTTTGCTATAGATTAGGATATCGTCAAAGTAGACAAGAATCTCATACGAATCTCTTGAAGGCAGTCCTCCATTCAACCTTCTCTCATACGAATCTGGTGGTACCCACTCTTCAAATCAATCTTTGAAAAGTGAGGCGATATTTGATAGTGATCTTGTTGATTGCTTGACTGTCATCACACATCCTCCAAGTGCCATTTTTCTTAGGAACAAGCAAAGACGGCACATGTACTAAGGCTCTCACTTATTAAACCCCTCTCCAATAATTCTTCGTCTTGCCTTTCCAGATCAGCTTGTAGTCTAGGCATCATCCTATAAGCGGCTTTGCTTGGCCACGATGCTCCTGGTATAAGGTCAATTTGATGTGAATATCGCGCATGGGTTTAAGTTCTAATGGTTCAGAGATCACATCATCAAACTTAGCAAGTAACTCCTTGGCTTGTGTATCTAACTCATGCTCCTCATCTTGTGAGTCTTCCATGGCTACTGCTATGTACAATGACTCTCCTTTATTGATGTGCCCAATAATTTGTGATCTGGTCATTAGCGTATCAGACACGGTGTATGCCTTCTTTGAAAGTTATTTAGGGTGCAATGGCGTCAAAACGATCTTACGTCCATCAATGAATGATAGCTGTTGCGGAATCCATCATGAATGCAGCTTATCATA